>NW_004797851.1:295605-308741 GCF_000002075.1 Aplysia californica
TCCTCCTCCTCCTCCTCCTCCTCCACCTCCCCCTTCTTTTTCTTCTTCTTCCTTTTTCCTCCTCCTCCATCTACAACTACACCTCCTCCTCCTCCCCCCTCCTTCTTCTGCTTCTTTTATGAGCGCTCCAAACCCACTGTGAGAAGATGGCCGAAAGCGTGAGACCGAAACCGGAATTCCCGTAAACCTACTTAATGTATAACTGAACACAAAATTATCCTTCGGTGCAGTCGGCACTACGCACTGAAGGTACAATGTCGAAGCAAATCATGGCAATCGCTACAAAAGGACTGAATTTAACTTAAAATTGGCTTTCTTCTTATACATTTGATCTAAATGAAAATTCAATAGTGCAACACTACGTTTCAAGTTATGGTTACTTGCAAAGATTCATATTTTTTTATTCTGCAGAATATACTGTTCGCAAAATTTGGCCTTAGCTCCATTAGTAGTAAGATTAAAGTCGGTCGTTACACTTTTATTTCGAGACAAATCTATTATTTTTGCGCATGTGTAGTGATAATAGCCTATATATCATTACGTTTTACAATTTGGTTCTGCAGTTTAACTAGCAGATTTGTACTTACTAGGGTTTAGACAGGCCTAATTGTTATTTGTGAAGGGGTAAACCACTTTTCTTCATCGTTACTCACATTTCCTAAATAAGCTGTTCTGTCGGGTGTTACAATCTCGGTGTTGATAATGTATTCATTTTTTCATGTTTACCCTCGAGGTCTGCAGTTTTCAGTCAATGCTGTAATAAAAAGACTCTTGCAGATGCCAGTTGTGATCTGAGAATCTAGAAGCAGCCTTCTAGTCTTCGTGATCAATATTTCTTTAGTAAGCTGTTCTGTTGATCGTTACACTTTTAGTTACGGACACAGTCTATCGATTTTCGAGTGCGTGTTTTCCGACAAGGCTCTACACTTTTACAAGCAGCTTTGTACTGCATAGACACTTGCCTAGCCTAATGGTGATCTAAAAAAAAACTCGAAACAACCGTATTGTTGTCAATAAAATGTCTTTAATGGGTTGTTATGTCGGTCTTTACATAATCAGAGTTGGACACAATATAATATCTACTTTATGTGCATTCAGCTGTAACAACCATTAAATACTTTTGTTTTACAACCTTGATCTGTAGTTGTACAAACAAATTTAGCTGACGAGACTCTAGCCACGCTAAGATGTGATCTGAAATTATAGAAATATTCTTTTTTTTCATTTTTGTTGTCCAAATTTCTTGAGTAGGTTATTATGTCGGTCGTTGCAGTCTCAGTGTTAGACATGATCTGTCTATTTTGTATCCGTTTTGGTGCAAAAACCAACAAATAAATTTGTTTGACAACTGGTTATGCAAATTTGTAAACTGTTTTGTACTGACTACACTCTAACAAAGCTTAAATTTGATTTGAAAAAAAAGTGGAAACAGACTTCCTTCTTTCTCATTCAAATTTCCTGAGTTAGCAGCTATGTTTTGTATGTGAAGTAGTAACGACCAATGAATACTAATGCTTTACAACTACATGGGTCTGTATTTTAAAAGCAACAATACAACAATCTGATTCAAACCGGGTCTATTTGTGATTTGAGAAGCTGGAAGCAGACGTATTTCTTTTCGTTATTAAAAAAAGATCACCTTCTTCAAAAAGTATATTCCTGTTGTTACATTATGAGTGTTAGACATAATCTTTTCATTATTGTGTATGTTTATTTATAATAATCAATATATCATTTCGTTTTACAGCATGGGTCTATAATTTTCCAAGCAATTTTGTACTTTTTAGACTCTACGTCTATTCTTTTCTGATAGTTTTTGTGTATATGTTTAGCTGTAACCACCAACAATGGAAATTGTTTTATAACTGGGGTCTGTATTTTTCGAGCGGATTTGTACTGACTAGGCTTCAGCCAATCCTAGTTGTAACCTGGGAAGCTGGAAACAACTTTCTATTCTTTTTCACCATTTTGTAGTAATTTGCTGTGTTGATTGTTACACTCTTTGATGTGGACATAGGCTATTTTTTGGTTGTTGTTTTGTTTGTTTGTTTGTTTAGTATAGGGTTTTACGTGCTCGCAACTGCATAAGGTCATATGAGCGCGCGGGACACACCTAATACTTTTTCGTTGGTGGGAAATTTTGAATTTTGCCCGGGTGGCGGCCGAAGCCTACTCTTATCGATTTTAGACCACCAAGGGATCTTTAATGTGCGCAACTTGCACACGGGCCCTCCGAGATTTTTGGCCCTTGTCCGAGAAGGCTAGGTGTAGATCTTTCCTACCAGAAGATCAGGGGTGTGGCTGAAAGACAGCAGTTAGGAGGAGCCAAAGAGTAGCAGTAAAAAGGCTGCAGAAAGAGTCAGGAGCCCAGAGGAGGGGGCAAAGGAGGTGAGGGGATGGGGGCAGAAAGTAGAAATGAAAGCAGACAACAGAACATTGTTAGAGATCAGGAAAGGATGTGAAAGGAGACAATTTTAGAGAAGAAAATTTTTTGGTCGCTACCCGGAATCGAACCCGGGACCTTTGAATGAGAGGCCAACACCTTAACCTCTAGGCCACGAGAGCCCCCTGTTGTTTTGTGGTAACAACTGTTAATTTTTTTTATCTGGGTTTGCACTTTTTCAAACAAAATTGTACTGGTTAGACTCTAGGCAGGCCTAGTTGTGATCTAAGAAAACTTGAAAGCGCCTTTTTTTATTTTTTATTCCAAATTTCTTTACTATGTTTTTACTTTGATCGTTACACTCTCAGTATTGGAAAGAATCTATTTACCTTTGAGTAGGTATTTTTATAACAATCAACGAATAGTTTTGTTTTTGCAATTTGAATCTGCAATTTTATTGCAATTTATACTGACAAGACTCTAGAAAGGCCTAGTTTTGATCTGAGATAATAGAAATACTTTAATTCCTTTTGTTATCCAAAGTTCTTAAGTAAGTTATATTGTCAGTCGTTATACTTCCCGTGTTAGATAATATCTATTTATTTTTTAGTATGTCTAGTTGTTATCACCGAGAAAAAAAATTTCTACAACCTAGATCTATGATTTTCCAATAAAATGTATACAGACTAGGCTCTACAAGGGCCTAGTTGTGATCTGAGAAGCTTGAGAAAGTCTTATTTTCTTTTGTCATCCAAATTTCCTCTGTAATCTTTTACGTCAGTCGTTACTTTCTCTTTGTCAAACAGAACCTACTTCATGTAATTTGTTTATTTCGTTGTTACAGTCAACACATAATTCTGTATTAAGGTTGGGTGTGCATTTTCAAAAGCAACGTTGTACTGAATGAACTCCTGCCTAGCCAAGTCATGTTTTTAGAAACTAGAAACGGTTTTTCTTTTTTGTCTTCCAAATTTCCCTAGCAATCAGACTTGTCGATCGTTACTTTTCAGTGTTGAACGGAATGTAACTCTTTTTTTAAAATTTGTAGGTCTAGTTGTAACATCCAACAAATACTTTTGTTTTGCGACACGGACCTGTAGTTTTACAAGAAACTTTGTAGATCTACTGCTTTATTTGAATTTTGTCATCCAAATTTCTTTAGTAAGTTTTTATATTGGTCGTTCAACTCGTATTTATGGACACAGTCTGTTAATTTTTGTGTACGAGTAGTTTTTACAACAAACAAATGATTTTATTTTCCAATTCGAGCTACACTTTACAATTAACCTTGTGCTGACTAAATTTTATCCAATCCTAGTTGTAATATAAAAGAAACAGCCAAAGTATTGTGTTATCCGAATTTCTTCAGTGAGTGTGAGGTGTGGAATTCACGATTTCATTAGGCGATCGACGATTTTTTGGTTAGTATAGGAAATAGGAAACAAAATACATGTAGATTCTTTTCAACAGTGAAAAAGTTACGACAGACATAGCAGTTTGCTAACGAAATTTGGATGGAAAAGAAGAAAGGATGTTTACAGCTTCTCACTTCACCACTTGGCTTGGATTGAATAAAGTAAGTACATAGTTGCTTGAAAAATTTCAGACCAAGGTTGTAAACAAAAGCAGACCCAGAAAATTGATTATGTTTAACTCATAGAAAATAGCGACCGTCATAACATACTACAATGTTATAAATTATGAAAGGACTCGTGGGGTGCCGGGTGCAGGCTCAGATTGTTTTGTTTATGGGAGCACGCCGGCCATGCCGTTGATTGCAAGACGTCACCTATGTCTAACAATGACACGTGTGCTTTCACTACTACGAACTCTGGTACTATATAAAACCTCTTTGTTTGCAAGTACTAAATTGTATTTCCTTTCAAGACGCATACGTTCCTCCTAAACAAAAAACCGTTAAGCGTTTCTATCATAGAATATCAAGAACGGACAGGCGGCCTGATGTGGGTAGATATTTGGGAAACGGAGAGGGAATAGACAAACAGATTCCTATCTTAGTATTTTATTGTGTTAAAACTCTAGCCTTTTAAACACGAGACAACAGTCATATCATATTATGAGCTGAGAACAAAATCTTGTGTCTTTGAAAAGTAGAACAAGAACATTATATTACATGAGTTAAACAGGCGCCTTATCAAACAAGGAACTCTTATTGACAAACTTTGTCTGAAATATTATATAGGGCAAATTTTTGCTTTAAATCAATAACTCGTCCACCAATTGTATTTACTTTTGGTTCCAGTAAACCTGATCTCGTAAACACAATGGACAAATCTCCTGTGGGGGGAAGAAGGGTGAGACTCAAAACAACTGGGAGTGTGAACACGTTGTTTATAGAACAGAGGGAACAGTCTCAAGACAACAAGGAAACGGTTCAGTCCATACGTGCCCTATCTGAAGACATTTTTAGAGAAATCAGGACACTGGTGTCTGTGGTGTAGGGGTTAGACGATTCACTGTCTCACGCAGGAGATCCGAGTTTAATTCCCGAGTGGGAAGACAATTAAATCGAGTATCTCGGTCTTTTTGCTGGGATGTTGAGTCCCTGTCCGCCAGGGTTGGTCCCGACAGACTCAGTCTGAAGCCGGACTCCTAAATATCTAAACATTGTTTATTGTGGAGTAATAAACACGTACATATACAGGATAAAGAAACCAGAACTTATGGAAATGAAAACAATGATACCTCATCGCACCCCCTACCCGCCCAATTTATTTTCCATAACACCTGCCCTTAAAACAAAACAATAAGGAATAAACAAATGAGTAGCAGTTTAATAATAATATGATGTAACAGCTCGCTTCTTCAGTAACTCAAGGGAATTACCGGTTTTCGAGAGGGGGGGTGGGGGGTGATAATATGAAAACAGAACTTCGACCAGAGTTATTAAAACGTTTTAGAAAGTTCCATGATAAATATTGTTTACAGAATTAATGGTTACATGCTGCAGAGTCCAAAGAGTAGTGTGGAGTGTGCACAACTTTCAGAGACTTAGTGTCCACGTCGCCCTATGTATGATGTCATTACCCCATTTAATTTCTTTTGGTTTTTTTCTAGAACGCGATAATGAGACACTTTTGATTTTGAAAACGACCTTTGGTTGGACACATTATAAAATATGTAATTAACACTTATATCATTTCTTTCTTCAATCATTTTATTCAGACAATTTCTTCCGCATCTTTTGTATGATGTCTAAAAAGTGGGCAATGAGAACAGGACTGAAAACAAGACGGCTTTGCCTGTTCTCAAACATGAACGTTACACATCGTACAACAGGTTTTGTACTGGAAATTAACTTGTGTCACTACAAGATGGAATTAAGGGTTCGTCAATTATTGGGTATATGAAGTGTTTGGTATCATCTTAAAACGTGTTCAGTTGCCTTGATTTTGACCAAAAAGTCTATCTATCTTGATTAGATGAAAGAATATTTGCGATTTACAGAAGTGGGAGTCTCATGGTGTCATAGATAAAGTTAGCAGGAAAGAGGCAATCAAAGTTTGATGACTTCCAAAGCCTAATGTCTTTAGAAACTGCAAATTTACAATGTTTGTTCCTTTCGTCATAAAAGGTTGGGGAAGGAGTTTTTTGTCGTTGGTTTATGTGTGAACATGGGTGTGTGTGTTTGTGTGTGTATGTGTGTATGAGAGTGAGAGAGTGTGTGTGTTTGTGTGTGTGTGTGTGTGTGTGTGTGTGTGTGTGTGTGTGTGTGTGTAAAATCAAGTATTTTAGAACAAACATAAGATGTGTCCAGACTAAACTTTCTTTAGAAATCGGTCAAACCTGTCCTACATCTGGAAAAGTATCTGTCAATCTTTCTCGTCTTTGCTCAATAAAACCAGGACCTGAGTACGAAATAACCTTATAAATCACAGAGATATTATTATTTACGAGTACTTTTGTAGCTCCTCGGTTGTTCGAGTGTATTCACGTTTTGTAACCTTGCAACTCCGACGGATAATCTATATTGTCCCAGACGCTACTAAATAAATTCAGTTCTCTAAAATAGACATACAGCAAGGCTCTGTGTTCAGGAATCACCACATAAGGAAAGGTAGATATAATAGAGTTGTTGATGCATTTTGTACTGAATATGTTTTCCTCTTCAAAGGTTGGTTAAGCATTTCGTTTGATTGCCATTTCCTTTTATTATTTAGTCATGTTTTTATATTTTAAGGAGGAGTTTTTAACTCACCCATCGACACAATTTAGACGATTTAGGAAACGGGACTTCGACCTTACCTGCCCGGGCAAACCCGGTCTTAGAGGATTACAACATCCCTGCAGAAAGACTGAAATACTCGATAAAAATTAGCTCCACTCTGCGTCTGTAGTATAGTGATTAGACACTTTGCTGTAGCACGCAGGAGATCAGATTGATTCCAGATCAAGGTCGGAATCCCAACTCCTAGAAGATCAAACTTACGTTGATGAGGGCGAGAAAACACCTACATGACATAAATTATGCAAAATATTTACTTGTTAAATGAATGTCCCCAATAGACGTTTAGGTTCCTATGACTTGACATCATCATTTCATAACAGGAGGAACGTTTTTGCAGCGTAACAAAAGATCCTGTACGGAATAGTTTACCCAAAAGCTCATCTAATTTCCTCAAAAAGAGACGTATTTGATGTACTGAAAAACTATGGTGCAAATCACAAATATATATACAGATAAAAAATCAGGATGATAATTTGACACGCACCTGTGATTAAAAATGTTAATGATCATTTTGACTGTTTTTAACATAATATGCGTCATTTTTCACCAATAGTAGTGTGAAAACAAATTAGAAATGTTCTCAAAAATTTTCTTTTATCTACATGTCAAGCGCAACAATCATCGTATGTACACCGAAACAGTAACCGACCGACTGTAGATAGTCCATCTCTAGGAAAGTTGCTAACTGAAATAGAACTCCGGGTTTTACCGTCGAAGCAGTCAGTGAGAATTTCATCTGGAAGTGACCACCAAAACGATACGACACCTCCCCCCCCCCCCCCCACGCGATGAAAATATGGGCCGTTTATAAAGCTGCATGCAGCATTTTAGTGAGGCCGTAGGGTGACCTATGAGTCAGACTTTTAGAAAATACATATTTTCATATGACTGAAAAAACGTGTAAATCCATGTTCATTGAACCTGCCTGTCACACAGAGAAGACTTTTTATAAAGTCTTTTTAAAGCTTTCAGACTAAAGAGAACGAAATCCTTCTTTTTACTTGTTATAGAAAAAAAAAACATAAACATGGCTATTCTTTTTTTTTACGTTTTCAGAAAAGGGAGAAGGCTTTACTCAGTTCGTTTTACGTTGCTGGAATACTGTGCGGATAACACCATTCTCAAATAGTTGCTCAGGATTTTATATCGCTTTGCGAATTTTCGAATCTTTTCTATTACCTGAGTCTGTGGAGTCAGAGAAGGAAGCATTTCAATTCGGATATTCCACCTTTAAAATAACCTTGCAGTTTTAAAAGGAGAACAAAATCCATACCCTGTCTAAGCGTTATTGAAAATAAATTAATTTGCATGTAAATAATGCACTGTAAAAGAATCACAATCTTTTTCAAATTATACATAGTAATATTTATTATGATTATGTAATTGCATTTTTATAACTCATATCCCCATGCCGTTTAGCATATTCTTTGCACTTTACAACTATTATTAACACAGCGTGCACGCCAATTATCGAATTTGATACTCTATAGTGGATATTAATGTTCACACCCCTCTATCAGTAACGACAGGATTATATTATTATGAATATACCATACAATATTCCTTATTCCATTGCCTTTGGGTGTACACTCATTACAGTAAAATTGTCTGCCTTTAGGTTCCTCCTGCAAGATGGTAGAAAAACTGATGTCAAACGTTCCAGCTATACTGGTCTGTGTCTTCGTTGGAATATCGGCCCTTACCACAGTCACCCAGTCTTATAAGGCTTATAACTTCCGTTGGCATGAGTCGTTTCCCTTGGGCATGGTGTCGTCGGAAACGTATCATGGGCTTTCACTGCTCTCTTGTACAGTCCGCTGTGCATCAAAGCATATCAGCTACTACTTTACTCACAACAATATCACAAGAACGTGTAAATGTGCTGTGACCATGGTCAAAGAAATCACGTCGAATTTACAACCCTCAGAGCGGTTGTATGTGCATTCTGCGGCTGAACGATGTAACGCGAGTGCTGGTTTCGCCATGCTTGCTGTAAGTATGTATAATGTTTGTGTAATGGTGTCATCCAATGATCTAAAAACTTACCCAGAGGCCAAAGCAAAGTGTGAATCCTTCAAATACGGACGTCTTTTCGTAGCTAATAATAAACGTAAACTATTTCTGTTTCAAAGAGTAAGATACCAAGTCGGAATCAATGTTCATGTTTTCGTGGGATTACAACAAGTCGCAAATAACTCTCTAGTCTGGGCTGACAAGAAAATCGCTCTCGAATTTGAGGAGAAAAAGTTGCCGTATCCAGACACCCCGCTAGATGGAAACAAAGGAAGCTGTGGTGCTCTCGGGAATGGCGCTTTAATATATATGTATAACTGTTCAGCACGTCAAGGGTATATCTGTCAGAAAGTGGTCAAAAAAGAAAGAAACAAATTGTTTAATTTATGAATGAGCTCGTTCATACTGTGTTTGATTAATATACCTTAACTATAATTAATTGTGTTTAAATGCTTTATTTAAAAAAACAACTGTTGTGACAGTTCAATTCTTTTGAAAAGGGTGATTAACACACATTATGTATGCATCCATCATACATATGTACATACATACATACATACATACATACATACATACATACATACATACATACATACATACATACATACATACATACATACATACATACATACATACATACATACATACATACATACATACATACATACACACATACACACATACACACACACGCACGCACGCAGGCACGCACGCACGCACGCACGCACGCACGCACGCACACACGCACGCACGCACGCACACACACATACATACATACATATATACATACATACATACATACATACATACATACATACATACACACACACACACACACACACACACACACAGACAGACAGACAGACAGACAGACAGACAGACAGACAGACAGACAGACAGACAGAGAAATACAGACAAAAAGAGAGAGACAGAGAGACAGAGAGACAGAAATATAGAGAGAAAGAGACAGAAAGAGAGAAATGCATGTTATATAATGATATACATATTATAATTTATATATGTTTATGTATAAATATTTTATATAATATAAGAATAACAATTAACGGTGTTCACCTCTCATTTAATAAGTCGTGGGTTCGAATCCGGATTCGACGGAAACATTTTTTGCTCTAACATTGCTTCTTTCACCTACTTTCCTGCTCTCTAACAATATTCTATCGTCTGCTTTCGTCTCCACATTCTGCCCCCACCCTCTCACCTCCTTTGCCCTCTCCGCCTCCTGACTTCTACTGTAGCCTTTCTACTGCTACTCCTTGGCTCCTTCTTGCTGCTGTCTTTCAGCCATATCCCTGGTCTTATGGTAGGTAAGATCTCAGACCTAGACATTTTGGATAAAAGCGAAAAATCTCGGAGGTCCTTGTGCAAGTTGCGCACGTTAATAATCCCTTGGTGGTCCAAAATCGATATGAGTAGGCTACGGCCGCCATCCGGGCAAAATTCAAAATTTCCAACTAAACTGAAAATGTTTAATGTGCTCCGCGCGCTCATGTGACCTTATGCATACATACATATATATGATTTTAAAAATATATATACATTATATATACATATATAGTTAATATGGTCCATTTCGCTCGGGTAGTTAACCCTATTTTTAAACAGATGGTTCAAGTCCCTCACAGATAAAAAGTGAAATACTGAGACGCTAAGCATTGAGAGTGTTTTGTACCAACCATCAAGAATCAAGAGTGAATCAATTGAATCCCTCTCACAAATTCCTTTGAACAACTCCCTTGATTGTCCTCAAACACGCACTGATACCAGAGGTGTCATTGATGCCATTTCCTTATATAATACCCTTTGCGTGGACTCCTGTCCTGCAGAGGTCTTTGCTTTTGGTGGAGACCGTCTATTTGAGACACTGACAGAACTACGCTGTCGAAGGTGGAAATCTGGAAGTATTCTACATGGGTGATAATAATTTTTAAAAAGAAAAAAAAAGGAAAAAAAAATTAATAATAATAATAATAATAATAATAATAATAATAATAATAATAATAATAATAATAATAGTAATAATAATAATAATAATAAATTAATTTATAAAGCGCCAGAATCCACAAAAAGTGCAAGGTGGCGCTTACAACACACACACACACACACACACACACACACACACACACACACACACACACACACACACACACACACACATAAGCTCTAAAGCTCAGTACCACTACGACATGCACAAATCAAACAAAAAACTGACAGATATTTCAGATATAGAGTTCCAGCATTATAAATATACTTTCCTGAAAAACATTGTCTTCAGCTTTGAAGGGATGCTACTATCTTTAATCAATACAAACATAAAGGTGACAGGCATTCTTGTTACAATCACAAAGAAATGCCCCTCTTGTCTTTAGCTGACAAGATCCTGGCCCGAGTTCTTTTCAATCGCCTGTTCAAACATCTCTCTTGAAATGACATTTTATCTGAAAGTCAGGGTGGCTTCCGCACTAATAGGGACACAGTAGACATGATCTTCGCAGTTGGGAAGATCCATGAAAAGTGAATAGAGCAGAATAAAGTCTCAAATATTATTACCTTTGTTGATATGACAAAGTCTTTTGATACTGTTAGTAGGGAAGGCTTATGGAAAATCCTGTGCGAGTACGGTCACCCACCAAGGTTCATTACTACTATTTTTTTTTCCACCAATTTCAGGAGGGCATGAAAGCCAGTGTCAAGGGCAATCTTGAAATTTCTGAAGCATTCTGTGTGACAAAAGGAGTAAAACAGGGTTGTGTGTTGGTACTAACACTTTTCAGCATCATGTTCTCAGAGTTGATACAGGAAGCTTTCTAGAAATGCCCAGCTGGCATCGATATCATGTACAAACTAAACAGTAAAGTCTTCAACTCTCGTAGTCAATAGGCTAAAGCAAAAACCGTTAAACACTTAAAAAGACAATACAAGTGTTGTCAATATTGCTTGCTATATCTTTGTTGCTATGAAAATAGTGGTGATTAATTCACATATTATTTTGGCAGCATCTTCACAAATAACGGGAAATTAAACAGACTGATCACGACTAGAATGTGTTGTTGTTGTTTTTTGTTGTTGTTTTTTTTCTTACTCCCCCATCGACACAATTTAGAACATTTAAAAGACGGGCTTCCGACTCTGTTCTGCCAGTTCTGGAAAGAAATAAGACATCAGAGGAAAGGCCGGGATACTCAATAAAACTTCTCCCCACGCAGGAATCAAACTGGAGTTTCCTGTGTGCGACAGCGAAGCGCCCAACTCCTACACCACAGACGTCGGCTACGAGAATTCAAAAGGCAAAAAAAAAATGGTCTGCTTCTATTTCAGACCACTCCTGGCCCTCCCACACAGACCAAAGAAAAGCAAAGAAAAACGAGTAAGCACTACCTTTGTTATAAATCTACATGTATATAATCAGTGCCAGACCTGGACCCTTACCAAACTCACAGAAAGCAAAGTCACAGCAGGGCAAAATGAGATGCCTCAGGAAGTTGTAAACAAGACAAGAAAAATTAGGGTTCGTAACCCAGCCATCACAGAAACAGTTGGTACATTTTCTTTAGTTTTATTAGGAGTTTCACGGCACTTTCACCACAATAATCAGGTCACATTAGAGGTGTTACAATAGAGTAAAAAAAACACAAAAAGAAGGAGGAGAGATAAAGACGATAGATATTTGATGGGAGAAAAGGAACAAACCACACCAAGGCACCCGTCAACCACTCACTTAGTGAGTACCATAATAACCCATAAGGCGGACCCTCCATAGACGGCACACGGCACGTGGCACATGACTTGTCGGCACGTGCCGTGCCACAGGCTAATATCCCTCCCTCCATGTAGGCCATGGCACGACATCACAACACAACACATCACAACCATGGATTCGTCAGATGAAGATACTCTGATCATGTTAGCAATTCTAAATAATCGGAAAAAGAAGAGGAAAAAGCGGATCATGTGGTGCAGAGAACATTTTCTATTGAGGAGTGGTAGAGGAGAGTTTCGTCGAACTTTCAGCTCCTTGATGAGACGTAGAGATAATATTCTTAGGTATTTAAAGAACAATGTCTTATCTCTACGTCTCAGCGAATGTCATACAGAACGTCTTTGATCTTTGTTGTGATACTCCGGGTTTTGGGGGTCCCAAAGAAGCGGTCGGTCTCTCACAAGTTCAATGATTTATTTCTTGTAGTCATCCATTTTTGACAGCACACGACACAAAAAACGAGCAATGCAGCAAAGCAAGGCTCGCAATGTTTCGTCGTGGCTGTGTCGTGCCGTCAATGGAGTGTGCAACACTAAATGTTGTGTTTAATTTTATTTCGTACGCGTGCCATGTGCTGTGTGCTGTGTGCCGCGTGCCGTGTGCCGCCTATGCGCTTTTCCCTTTCGTCAACCCGCAGCCACCTCCCGAATCGTCAGCCTTCACCCAACCTTTGACACGGGTCAAACTTCCATCTATTTATAGGTAGTTAGATC
>NW_004797851.1:309652-312842 GCF_000002075.1 Aplysia californica
TATAAATAGATGGAAGTTTGACCCGTGTCAAAGGTTGGTAGGCTTATGTGGCTGACGATTCGTTAAGTGGCTGCGGGTTGACGAAAGGGAAAAGCGCGCCGCCTATGGAGGGTCCGCCTAAGACATGAAAAGTAACGAATGCAATAGTTTGGAAATTTTGAAGTGACTTGCATGGCTATCAACCAACATGCCGAAAAAGCCTACAACACAAAGTTAGAATACCTCGTAATATTATGGCGAGAGGGTGATGCACGTAAAGATAGACGGAGGGCGTGAAGGACACTGTAGAAGCTAACAGTTTCCAGCACCACGAGGCTTCCCAGTTTCTGTTCAAATCCTTGTTTTGCTTCACTTCACTCACCAATTTCACACCTTGGTTTGTTAGTTTGTTTGTTTGAATAAAAGTTTGACGGCACTCACAACACAACAAGGTCATACAAGCGCCGAAGATTAGAGGTGTTACAAGAGAGTAACAAACATCAAAAGGAGGAGAGATAAGGACAATAGATGTTTAATAGGAAAGATGTAGCAAACCACACCAGAGCACCCGCCAACCACGCATTTTGATTCTTTTAAAAAAAAAAAAGAAGAAAAAGAAACCACCAGAAAACACATGAACATGTAAAGTTTTGTATTTATCTCAGTCACTACACCGATATCACTGTATATTCATAATATAGCAGAAATGGACAGTGAAACTCTGCATAAGACAATCGTGTCACAAGTACTAAAACCCTACACAACTATTTACAGCAAAGAAAACAACGTACTTATTATGAAAAAGTGCGAATTATAACCCATTCCACATTTTCAAAATCGGAAAACGAAGCATTTCGCCGAAATTTTTTTTCTTTCTTTTTAAATATTTGTGGCATATCAAGAAAAAAAACCACAACAACAAATTAATATCAGCATTTTATCAAAGTACAATAAAACACAATCCACCAATACCTCTTCTTTGCACGACATTCATGATGAATATGAATCTGGACATATCCCACTCTCACAAAGTGATTGTTAACATAATTATTGCACCGGTCATTTACACAACGGGCATTGTCTTACTCAACAGAACATTATAATAATATTATTATTATTATTATTATTATTATTATTATTATTATTATTATTATTATTATTATTATTATTATTATTATTATTATTATTATTATTATTATTTCAAACAAGCAAAGGACGCCTGACGTTATATTTGTCAGAAACAGTTGCCCTTATGATTAGTACAACTCGTCTAGGAAATAAATGCTCATTCAAAAGAAATATGGGTCATATACCAATGAAAGAAAAGCGAGGTAATGCATTGTGGAAAACAAAGATCCATCTAAGCAATGTGTTTTTTGTGTTGTTTTTTTAATCAAGGGTTTTTTATGTGTTTTTATTTTTATTTTTTTAATCAAAAGTTTTTAATGTTTATAGGGCTTTTTTTCACGCTCCATGGGAAAAATGTCGATGATTTAGGAGATTGGCTCCGGCCATGTCTGACAGCCAACCCGGGCTAAGAGGGAAATAACATCCCAGCAGATAGACCGAGATATTCCCCACACGCGAATCAGACTCCGATCTCCTGAGTGCGACGGTGAATAGCCTACACCACAGGGGGCTGTAAGCCTTGTGTGAAAATATAGCAGCATTTTATAGTCAGGAAAATCGGTGATGTGAGCAGAAACATCAAAGACTAAAAACTAAAGAAGTGCAGTTCCTGGCAAAAATAGGAGGGCAAAGGCAAAAGAGGTACCAGAAAAACTTACTTAAAGACCATGAGCAGATGAATGATCAGAAAAGATTACAATGACGTGCGTGTGTTATTGTTTTTGTTTTTTTAGTTATATCATTATTATTTTTATAATATAATAATATTATCATTATTGTTATTATTATTATTATTATTATTATTATTATTATTATTATTATTATTATTATTATTATTATTATTATTGTTGTTGTTATTATTATTTTATTTTATTTTATTGTTTTGCTTTGTTTTGTAGAGCATCCGAGCCGAGAAATGAGTGGCAAATTATGTCTGTAGTTCTGAACCTATAGTAGCTATCGATGCGTCAGTGCATGAAATCCAAATAGAAGCTTTCGTCTTTAGATAAACGATCGAGAAATATCAACCATAGAAACATAATTCATGACAATGATTTATGCACATACCAATGGGGGCAAAAACTGCGATACCGATTTTTTTTTTGCCGGTTTTTTTTCTGATGAAAACAAAAATCGTAAAACTATACACAACATACAGGACACAATGAGAATTACAAAAAAAAAATCATTCCAAACAATCATCGTCAAAAGGTAGTAACATCATAAAGTAGCAGTGACACAATGTTCCTCTTGTTGCATGATAAAGCTATTCTTAGACCAGAGCTCACAAACAACAAGAATTGTAACAACTTCAGCAACCAACAGAATGAACAAGTACAAAATCAATAATAAACACAATAACACCAGCAACAATAATAACAACAACAACAACAACAACAACAACAGCAACAGCAACAACAACAACGATAACAACGACAATAATAAAAACATCAATAACTACAATAACAAAAACAAAAGCAACAATCATATCAAAAGCTGTAGTTTCATAAAACTCGGACAGTTTGAATAATATTCGCTTGGGTAATCAGGTTCTCAAACGAAAATAATCGTTTTAAAATCGGCCTTCGTGTATAAATTAAGTTCTCTCTTTTAAAATAATGTTCATTCGTTCTTCCTAATGATGGTTCGTTCGTTCCAGCCATTTTTTCCATAATCAACACTTTAATTATCACTAAACTGTATAAATTATTCTAATGAACCTTCAGTTTAGAACTTCACATTCATTTGGTCCTGATGTATATGCACATGCAATCGGTGCCCAGTTCGAGAGCGCAGGAATGTTACGTTAAAATGGGAACATTGTCATTTGGAACGATGCGAATTATGACATTAATAATATGTTCGATTCAAACCTCAAGTGCGACAAAGATATTACTGTTTCCATGTAATTGTCGGATATATTAGACAATGTAGAGTAGGACACATCCCAAGAGACAGAGCGCTCTACAAAGCAAGCAAACTATTTCCCTCAAAGCTGGGAAAGAAAAATCTTGTGCTCAAAGCAAGAAGCTTTCGTATTACAAAGTACGACCTGCTACTTTCGCTTTTCGAGTTTAATAAG
>NW_004797851.1:313296-314636 GCF_000002075.1 Aplysia californica
GGTGACTTCCAAAGCTTGAGTATCCAAGGAGACTGAAAATTTGCATTTGTATTTGGTGCCTTTGGATAACATTTTTCAAAAAGATCCAAAGAGAAATGTGTTTTTCAACTTGAATTAAAAGTTCATGACCCCCCCCCCCCTTTGCAACAACTGGCGGATATAATATGTCGGTTTCTTCGTTCCCTTTATTTTGACGAGAGCCTAACTTCACCATGATGCCACACAAATTGCAATACTCTATTTTTTTAAATTATTTTTTTTACTGTACATAGATTCCTTTTAATTTATTCAAACTATTTTGTTGTGAAAATTTTACATCATTTAAAGCATAACAACATTCCACTATTCAAAATTTTACAGAAATATAAAACATCAGTTATGGGCAATGCACCGAGTGCAAGCTGCGTAATTCAGACAAGACAAAGAATCAGAAGTCGTTAACTGTGTGAGAGCGTAGCGGACGGCTTTGTCAAACTAGCATCAGAACAAAGGAAATATTACTGCACATTTCTAACCATCACACATAACCCAAAAACGTGAATGTTTCATAATTATTTTCCATTATGAATGTTGTTGCCTACCTTAGTAAAAGTTAGGATAAACGAAAACAGGTTTACGAAGTTTGCATGAATAGTGAATTTGTGCCTCTTTTTTAAAGTACCATACTCCCCTGCCCCCAAAACCTGCGCCTTCTAAAGCAGTTAATAACTATTGATTCATTAATGAAAAATAATTATTACATTATAATTATTAATACTTTTTAAAGCATTTTAAAAGTTGCTGGGTCCTCAGCTAAACCTGAAGTCGTCAATGTCTAGATTAGCCGCCTGAGAGACTGCGAGCAGGGTGGCAGCCCTGGTGTAGGCGGGGGAGGACCAGAACCTAAAAATAGCGTCATCTCTGTTCATGTCCTTTAGGCTGTTGTCCAGTTTGGCCGACGTGGGGCCAAATCGCGGGTTCTGAAGCATCGCCTTGTACTTCGCCTGCGGGATATAACCTTTGACCCCTAGTCGTAATTTGTTGCTGGGTTGTTTTGGGGTGACGCTGGTGCCATTCCGTGACGTCACAACATTTGCTGGGAACAGGGCTGGAAGCATCTGGACGAGAAAAACGTAATCCGTCAGTTAACAATGTCTAGGTAGAGAATGCAGGGTTAGATCTAGTTAATGTGCTTACATACTATAATGTAGATGAGTATTATTTTCATGAAAATCAAAACAAATGAAAACGTTTCAAGATGACAACATTAATTTCATACACTACGAAATTGAGGAGTGTCTGATTCCACTGCGTTGTGACATCAAGCACTTTGTCATTTCAATTTTTTTCTTTTTTTGGGG
>NW_004797851.1:316635-319135 GCF_000002075.1 Aplysia californica
GAGAGAGAGAGAGAGAGAGACAGAGAGAGAGAGAGAGCGCGACAGAGACAGAGTGGCAAGTGCGGCGGAAATTGCGACTCACTTTTCACGAACTTTAGACTGCCGTCCGGCTGTTGCTTTGTCCAGGTGGCAATGAGAGCGTTGATGGCCATGGACGATGTGAACACCCGGTCGTCCCCCGAAACCTGGGCAAGAGACAGATCATGTTTTAGTTTTAGTAAGTGTTTTAAGGCACTTGCAACATACACAATATGGTCATATAAGTGCCGAAGATTAGAGGTGTGACAAGAGAGTAACAAACATAAAAAGAGGGGAGATGAAGAAGATATTTGATACGAAAGAAGAAGCAAACCACACCAGAGCACCCGCCGACCACCCACAGACAAATAATGATTTTTCATCTAAAACATAAAGGTGAAATAGCAGGTGAAGGTCTAGTTATCACAGTTGAAGAACAAAGCAGATGATGGTCAATAACAGTAGACATAAAAGCACTGGGGTAAAAAAAAGTCGGCTGATGGTTTGTACTTCACAGTAGAAAAGAAACAACAGATGATGATTTGTTTAACCCAATATTAAAGTACATGTAAGAGATGATTGTGTCCCTAACAATGTTAGTAATAGATGGAGATTTGTCTTCTAATATGGACTTTTGCGTCTTGACAGACGATCTTAACCCACCCTCCACCTCACAAGCAGTGTAATGATACAAAACGTCATTAAATGAAGTTTGTCAAATGTTTCAAAGTGATTTCCAAAATATTTTACTTAAAACTAGAGTTTTCGTCTGTAAGAGTAGAGTCGAAACTATCCAGAACGGCCACACTAAACTGTCGAGGTAAAAAAAGCTGTGTCATTATGATATTTTTAAAATCATGTATAGGAACATGAGAAGTAATCTTATTTGAACAGGTGACTGTCTCAGATAGATGGCTGTTTGGACAGGTTCTACTGTAAAATTTGTTTTACCCTGCTTTCAACTCTTTGTAAGGTTGATCGGAGTCGTTAGCATGATATTCAAGAGAACTGCATTCGACAAAGCTTGACTTGATGTGAACTCAAAACTTATTGCGTAAGATTTCTCAAAATTACGTACTGAGCAGATAGAACTACCTGAAATGTTAACGGTGTTTCTCAAAGGAAACTGACCTTTGGTTTTCCCTTGCTATCTAAATCCTTGACTCCTATGACGTCATCGATGTAAACCCTAGTTTTGCCATCGTTGCCCAGACCGGCGTCAGTGATGCTCTTCAAGATAGCAAACGTCATATTTTCTCTAAGTGACGTCATGAACTCCTTAATGGCATGACCCGAGAACTGAAATGAGAGGAAGAAAATGAATACATGATATCGACTTGAGAGGTCGGTTGTAGATATAGAATGATAATGGGTTACACCGAAGTTATGTTGTGGGATCGAAACGAGTAAAATCGTGGCTGACAAAAAGTGGGACAAATACGGGTTAAAATCGTTAAATCATGGCTGAAGAAAATAGGACAAAAACAAAGATGCGGGGCGTAGATAGGCGCACTGGGCACGGGAGAATGTGTACCGAGGTAATCATTCTGTGGGCTGAAGTGTTGTGCCCTACTCATTCGGAGCTGGGGGTGATCAGTGATCGGCAGTGTTGATTTATCACCTCTGCTTAAAGATCTAAGCCTTGCAAATATGGGCGTAAACCACTAATAATCAATAACATGTCGTTTACTTAAAAGTACAAAATTATATCAGACATTTATGGCTTTTTTGAATTACTAAGACCATGATGTCATAACCAAATGCTCTGTCTGTTCTATCAATAAAGTCAAGTTGATCGGAGTCGTTATCAAGATATTCAAAGAATTGCATTCGAAAAAGCTGGACTTGGTGTAAAAACTCAAAATTTATGGCGTCAGATTTATCAAAACTAGGTGCCAAGCAGATAGAATTTTGTAAATCTAAGGGGAAAATGGTATAGGTTTAACGCCTCTATCATCACTCTTATGTTATAATTTAAGAGGTGGAACCTCCAAGTTTTTCTTCCATCTCAGAAAAAAACCGAGCCGCTTGGGACATTCGTGTAAAGCGCCTTTCCCAAGGACACAAAATCAGACCGAGCTGAGGCTCGAACCCCTAAGCCCGCAATCTCAAGATTACCAGTCCGGTAGCCTAACCACTAAGAATTCTAAGATAGCGATATTTATTATATTATGTTTGGCAACTTGGAAACACTTGTTTAACTTTTCCCATAAAACTACGACAGCTACAAAGTTGAAAGTTGGCAAGTACCTACAAAAAGATAGAAACGTCGTCATATATTGATTTATTCATTTCATGAATTTAGAAAAATATATATTATTATGACCAAGAGTTTTCGTCCTTCTTTGGCCTTTGAAATTATTCCACTGAGAAACGAAACAAATCTACGTAGGTGTCCTTCACCGCAGATTAAGTGCCGGAAGTGATATTTTGCGAGGCGCATTTTGTTTTGAAAGTATAGATCTAGACCTTCTAATTTTTT
>NW_004797851.1:324135-330310 GCF_000002075.1 Aplysia californica
ATAGACCACAATTTTAAGTCCCTAAGATTAGAGGTGTTGCTAGAGAACAGAATACAAAGAAAAGGAGGAGGATAGATAGATAGACAGACAGACAGACAGAGAGACAGGCAGGCAGGCAGGCAGGCAGGCAGGCAGGCAGAAAGACAGAGAGACAGAGAGATAGATAGATAGATAGATAGATAGATAGATAGATAGATAGATAGATAGATAGATAGATAGATAGATAGAGAGAGAGAGAGAGAGAGAGTAAGAGAGAGAGAGATAGATAGATAGATAGATAGATAGATAGATAGATAGATAGATAGATAGATAGATAGATAGATAGATAAAAAGAAAGAAAGAAAAAAAGAGAGAGAGAGACAGACAGACAGACAGACAGACAGACAGACAGACAGACAGACAGACAGACAGACAGAGACTGGGAGAGAGACACACAGAGAGAGAGAGAGAGAGAGAGAGAGAGAGAGAGAGAGAGAGAGAGAGAGAGAGAGAGAGAGAGAGAGAGAGAGAGACAGAGACAGAGAGATATAAAAAAGAGACGGTCAGAGAAAGCCTGAATCTACACACTCAGCTGTTCGATGCTATGAAATTCAAGGCAGTAATAAATAAAGTTACATTAGTTCACGGCATGTAGGCCTGCCTTGTTTGACCAAGAGGTCAGAGACTCATTCAAAAACAGCTGTGACGCCTTGCTATATTCATGAATCCACTCCATGTTCGTGTGTTTTGCTTACTCAGCGCATATCGTGATGTTTGTATCTGCCTAATTGACTTGTTTTTTAACCTCTGTTAGTCTATTTTTACCCAGCCCTTTTTCTTCTTCCAGCACGTAAGCGCGTTCACACACACACACACACACACACACACACACACACACACACACACACACACACACACACACACACACACACACACACACACACACATACAAACATACACAGAAACACCCACAAATTATATATTGAAGTGAAGAAACTTGCATTTTTCTGCAGGTTCTTGAATTTTCATCAAATTCTTGTTTTTTGGCTCAACACCTTCATGCCCATTAAAGAACTCATTTCTGTGAGGATTTTTCTAAAAAACGTGGATCAAAGGCACATAAAATGTAAATTTTCATTTACCACGGACTCTTAAGCTAAGGAAATAACTAATCTTTGGCGGCCATTTTCTCACTAATTTTACCTCTGAAAACAGGTGACACAAACCTCTTTCTGTCGCAAATATCTCGATTTGTATTCAAGAAAAAAAAAATGTTTCATCCAAATAAAGACAGGTGAACAAGCTTTAAGATGATACCAATACTCTACATGCCCAAAAAATTGGCGAGAGCTTGATTCCACCTCGCTGCCTCAAATATAATATATATATCTATATATATATATATATATATATATATATATATATATATATATATATATAAATATATATATATATATATATATATATATATATATATAAATATATATATATATATAATATATATATTTATATATAATATCTATTATCTATTTGTGGTGGCCGAATTTTGCTATTCAAAAGGCTTTTTAATGGCCTCTTTAATCGACATGCGGTTTTTCGCCCAAAGATTCTTTAAAATGTTCTCCAGATCATGGCGCCATTCGTTTCTTTCAGTTTTGAGACAGTTTTGCTGCAAAAGCTAAATTTCTTTATTTCGCCGATCGCTTTTTTAGGCCGACGCTACTGCCTCGGTAATTTTAGAAAATCCCCCAGGTTTCTTTATTTCAAGTCGTACTTCCGTTCGATACTATCGCGCATTGTCGCGCAATACTGAGCACTATTTCAAAATGTGCGATCCGTATAGATCTACCCTCATGTTTTCTTTTTTTACTTTGAGCTAAATTCGACTGTGATCCTTTAGTTTGATCAAAGAGTCTACATAACATGAGGGGCCACTTCTCTCTTTGAGCCAATTAAAAAAGTGTCCTCAAAATTCGGTGGCGCCCTCTTCGCAAAAGCGCACCTTTTGCGAACAGAGTTATCCTACTTGAGTTTAAAAAATCTGGTGAAACTAGCAAGTTTTTTAAAATGAATTTCGGAAGAACGCTTTTTTTTAATGGTTACGCTGACAAAAAAAACCTCTTCCGGAGGAAAGGGTGATTGTTTTCTTCGTTTAATTTGGCTTTAGAATGAAAGGCGAGAGGTCATTAAAATTTTTAAAAACCTAAAACTCCGCACTGAACGAACCCGAATTGCTGATGAACAGCAGTCGATCTGCGCACGCAAGGAGGTGCTATTCCTATTATTCTTCTGGAAAAACGAAAGAGAGCTTCAAAACAGAGTGCAGCGCCATCTGAGGCAAAGAGCGAACTTCCTGCGGACACTTTTTTGACTGAGTGGCCCATCTTGTTATTTACTATCTTTGGTTTGATGCCCATCATCGCTTTTTCTGAACTCCTTTGTCAAATTCTTTTTCGTGCTACTGGGAACAACGTCAACAGGTCTTAGATTAGAATCTAGATCTAGATCATAGCGCCTGACCATCCCCAAAAGAAAACGACGTCCTACAGTTTGAACCCTTCGCCCTCGCAAAAGTCGGGGTGGTCTAGATCAACAACAAAATGATGGAGACTCTCTAGATCTAAATCTCCCAAAAGCAATGTTAATGCACCTATCATTCCTTTCATCGAAAGGGGGCCCAGCTAGTATTATAAATGATATTGTATGTGCTTGTGTGTTTAGAGAGAGAGTGCGATAGACAGAGAGGGTGAGAGAGAGAGAGAGAGAGAGAGAGAGAGAGAGAGAGAGAGAGAGAGAGAGAGAGAGAGAGAGAGAGAGAGAGAGAGAGAGAGAGAGAGAGAGAGAGAGCGCTTTTGCGCCCATAACCACCAACAACTTTCCTCTCAAACAAATTAACAAATAAACATGTAATACACAAAGTTGGTTCAGTTGGAGGGATAGATTAACCCCATTAACACGCGCGGTACACAAGGCTTCTCAGATACATAAAAAGACAGAAACAACAAAGTTAAGATACGATCAATTTTCATGTATCAGGTCTGCTTTCTTTCATTTTTTTCTCCTTTGTTTCTTATTTGTCATATTTTATACATGCGGCAGTTTACTTGTCTTCAGATCGCCTTATTCATTTCCATGCTTTCGAGAAACAAGATTTCAACCAAACGAAAGGTTGAAGAGTGAAAGAAAACAACCTGTAAGCTTCTATTTTCATATAAATAAAATATTACGATTCTTCTTCTTATTGTTTGCAAAAAGATCAAAAGTAACATTAAATTAATGTGTCAACGACAAAACCTAAAACAAATTGAAACATGCACTGTGGAGTCCGCTTCAACCGAAAGTGTTTGAGCCTAAAACAGCATGAATCGAAAGAAAATTAAATCCCCGATTAATTTCCCCCCTTGTGTTTGGGCGAATTCTCTAAACCGAAAACACGGTTAAACGGATGGAAATCTAGCGGTCCTTACAGATTTCAGTTTAAGCTAATATCAATATCACTGTACTTGTAACAAAAACAGACAAAGGAAAAAAAAACCTACTATGAAGCTCAAGCAATGGTGCTGTTGTTGTTGTTATTGTTGTTGTTATTGTTGTTGTTGTTGTTGTTGTTGTTGTTGTTGTTGTTGTTGTTGTTGTTGCTGTTGTTGTTGTTGTTGTTGTTGTTGTTGAGTAGAGAGGAGAACATTGACACCATAACGGCCATTCAGTGCAAGAGAAAGTATGACAGACACAGGCAGGAAAAAACAGAGGGAAAGAAAAGAAGTACGATCTACCAGTCGCGCCGTCCAACCGCCCACTTGTCACAAACAAGGGGGAAAAAATGTAAATTACGAACCCTGAATACAGACTGATCCTTTCCATCTCCACCTTTAAACTTGGCGCGGAAAAGCGAGCCAAGAGCCAGATTGGAAAATGACGTCATCAAATCAGGCGGTGTGCTGACGTCATAAACAGCATCAGCAAGAGAGGTGTTGTAGTGGTCAGCACATAACCTGTGTAAATAAAAAGTGGGCTTCTGATTTCTTTTTTTTTTCGTTTCTGACTATTGTTTCGTATAATAATAATAGCGTTTGCTTGTTGTTTTAAGGTTGAAAATTAAAAATATCCATTGCATTGTGTATCTGGTTTTGTTTCTTTCGGTTTGATCATTATTGTTTTTTCAAATGCTATTTATTTTTGTAATGCAGGTGGGTATTGAAATGTAAAGATTGGGAAGCAAAACGTAAAGTAAGTAATGAAGACAGAAGCTATACCTTTGCTCTAGGGTCGGAGTTCATAAGCCGTTTTTACATTATTGTTCCGTTTATCATGTTATGTTGTGTAAAATAAATAAATCAGAATTAAATTTAACATTGGTCTCTGTGGTGAAATTTATTTTACAAAGGTGCACCATGTTATATTATGAAATACATAGATACGGTACATGTGCATAAATACACCGATTCATAGATATATACCTACCAAAACGTACTGAAACATATAGATGTACTACAAGCACGCCATTGCTGGTTACCACTGAGCAGTGTCTTGCTTGTTGCTGGGTTTTTTGTGGGGGTTTTGTTTTGGGTTTTCTTTTTAGCTAGCTATATTGTGTCTTTCACAAGGACTCACCCTTGATTACCTACCTGAAAGACGTGTCATCGACGTATGCTTGACACTGCAAGCCTGGACTCACTAACCACTCAAATGCTGATGATTTTAAAGAGATTCTAATACAACCAGAACTGTTTTCTAATTATAATTTCAGGAGAAAATCCAACATAAGACAAAATAAAACAAAGCAAAGTTGCAAAGTTGATAAGTTCATCTCCCCCCTCCCCTCTCCCAACACCCCCCCCCCCCACCCCCCACCCCACCCCTTTACCCTCCGATTAAAACTGGAATACATAATTGAAATCACCTACTTGCATTCTTTTATCTTCTTCAAACCGGTCTTTGCCGTGGTACACGATTCTGATTTTTTCACAAGAGTCTGCAACTTGTTCAGCGTGGTACCGCCCTTGACTGGAGCCTGTGCTAAGTTCTCAGGATAGATCACCCAACCAGACTCATCCTTTCTAAGTTTTTCTGGCCACATTGTCATAATGGTACTGGAGAATAAATGAAAGACATAATAGTATACATACATACATACATATTTTACATTATATACAGTATATTTAACGGCGATCAAAAGAAATGTACCAGACTGATTTTGATGCTAGCAAACTGACGAATTTGCTGGAAAGAACTGATGAATGAATATTGAATGTTTATAAATAAAACGCAGCAAAACGATTATTGGATCTTAACAAAAAAAACAAGCACGTACACGCATGTGGCTAAAAGGAAGAAGACAACAACAACAAAAAGAAAAACATCGACAGAATAATGGTAATTTCGTGCTGCGAAAAAGAAAGACTAACAGACAGACAGAAAAGACAGAGGGAAGGTAAGCTAATTGGACCTGCCAAAAGCGCCCTCCAACCACTCGCGGAGTTTAAATTTGAGTAAAGAGAAGCACATCGACACAGCAACGGTCATAATAATAATACAAGAAAGAAACACAACATAAACAGCAGAGGGAAAGGCGTTCTACTAAAGTGCCCTTTCGGGGAAGAGAGGAAGGCCTTGGAAATGGCTATTGACCGGAACGACAAACAATGTGATGCATCCAACTCGGTTGCTATCTTCGCTGTTCGCCAATCGCTAGGCATGGCACTCGTAGGAACATTACCATCTCTCTACTAAATGCAACTACGCATAAATAATACAGCAAGTGGATCCCAGGTCACTGCGAGATCCTCGACAAACACCTCGCTGACTGCAATGCCAAACAGGCAACAGCGCTGCCAGGCCCAGGCCGCCAAATTGCGTATGGAAGTTCGTGCGCTTAGATAAAACTGATTACAAAAGACCTTCTTATATCCCACATGCGGACGAAGGAAATATACGGGGCAGTATACTTAGAATGGGAGGCACAAATTAAGTCCTGCGGCGGCCTGTCAGTACTGGCAAAAATCAGGATTGGTCAATTCTCTGGGCTGCGGGCCTACAAAAATATTATAGACAAAACATCAGAACCCATATGTCCATTATGCAGCGAGGAGTCCCAAGATTTGGAGTATTGGCTGCAGAGATGCCCCGTGATGCCCCGTCATGGGGGTCCGGCGGTGGCATCTCTTTGGGGAGAATTCAGGGAGGTTGGACTGCCTCA
>NW_004797851.1:330410-331738 GCF_000002075.1 Aplysia californica
CGATTAATTTCCCCCCTTGTGTTTGGGCGAATTCTCTAAACCGAAAACACGGTTAAACGGATGGAAATCTAGCGGTCCTTACAGATTTCAGTTTAAGCTAATATCAATATCACTGTACTTGTAACAAAAACAGACAAAGGAAAAAAAAACCTACTATGAAGCTCAAGCAATGGTGCTGTTGTTGTTGTTATTGTTGTTGTTATTGTTGTTGTTGTTGTTGTTGTTGTTGCTGTTGTTGTTGTTGTTGTTGTTGTTGCTGTTGTTGTTGTTGTTGTTGTTGTTGTTGAGTAGAGAGGAGAACATTGACACCATAACGGCCATTCAGTGCAAGAGAAAGTATGACAGACACAGGCAGGAAAAAACAGAGAGAGAGAAAAGAAGTAGGACCTACCAGTGGCGCCGTCCAACCGCCCACTTGTCACAAACAAGGGGGAAAAAATGTAAATTACGAACCCTGAATACAGACTGATCCTTTCCATCTCCACCTTTAAACTTGGCGCGGAAAAGCGAGCCAAGAGCCAGATTGGAAAATGACGTCATCAAATCAGGCGGTGTGCTGACGTCATAAACAGCATCAGCAAGAGAGGTGTTGTAGTGGTCAGTACATAACCTGTGTAAAGAAAAGTGGGCTTCTGATTTCTTTTTTTTTTTTTTTTTTCGTTTCTGACTATTGTTTCGTATAATAATAATAGCGTTTGCTTGTTGTTTTAAGGTTGAAAATAAAAATATCCATTGCATTGTGTATCTGGTTTTGTTTCTTTCGGTTTGATCATTATTGTTTTTTCAAATGCTATTTATTTTTTTAATGCAGGTGGGTATTGAAATGTAGAGGTTGGGAAGCAAAACGTAAAGTAAGTAATGAAGACAGAAGCTATACCTTTGCTTTAGGGTCGGACTTCATAAGCCGTTTTTACATTATTGTTCCGTTTACCATGTTATGTTGTGTAAAATAAATAAAATAGGATTAAATTTAACCATTGGTCTCAGTGGCGAAATTTAGTTTACAAATCATGTGCACCATGTTATATTATGAAATACATAGATAAATACGGTACATGTGCATAAATACATCGATTCATAGATATAATATACATACCAAAACGTACTGAAACATATAGATGTACTACAAGCACGCTATTGCTGGTTGTCACTGAGCAGTGTCTTGCTTGTTGCTGGGTTTTTTGTTTTTTGGGGGGGTTTTGTTTTGGGTTTTCTTTTTAGCTAGCTATATTGTGTCTTTCACAAGGACTCACCCTTGATTACCTACCTGAAAGACGTGTCATCGACGTATGCTTGACACTGCAAGCCTGGACTCACTAACCACTCAA
>NW_004797851.1:336838-351078 GCF_000002075.1 Aplysia californica
TAACAAGAGGGGCCACTTCTCTCTTTGAGGCAATTAAAAAAGTGTCCTCAAAATTCGGTGGCGCCCTCTTCGCAAAAGCGCACCTTTTGCGAACAGAGTTATCCTTCTTGAGTTTTAAAAATCTGGTGAAACTAGCAAGTTTTTTAATGAATTTCGGAAGAACGCTTTTTTTAATGGTTACGCTGACAAAAAAAAATCTTCCGGAGGAAAGGGTGATTGTTTTCTTCGTTTAATTTGACTTTAGAATGAAAGGCGAGAGGTCATTAAAATTTTTAAAAACCTAAAACTCCGCACTGAACGAACCCGAATTGCTGATGAACAGCAGTCGATCTGCGCACGCAAGGAGGTGCTATTCCTATTCTTCTTCTGGAAAAACGAAAGAGAGCTTCAAAACAGAGTGCAGCGCCATCTGAGGCAAAGAGCGAACTTCCTGCGGACACTTTTTTGACTGAGTGGCCCATCTTGTTATTTACTCTCTTTGGTTTGATGCCCATCATCGGTTTTTCTGAACTCCTTTGTCAAATTCTTTTTCGTGCTACTGGGAACAACGTCAACAGGTCTTAGATTAGAATCTAGATCTAGAGCATAGCGCCTGACCATGCCCAAAAGAAAACGACGTCCTACAGTTTTAACCTCTCGCCCTCGCAAAAGTCGGGGTGGTCTAGAACAACAACAAAATGATGGAGACTCTCTAGATCTAAATCTCCCAAAAGCAATGTTAATGCACCGATCATTCCTTTCATCGAAAGGGGGCCCAGCTAGTATTATAAATTATATTGTATGTGCGTGTGTGTTTAGAGAGAGAGTGTGATAGACAGAGAGGGTGAGAGAGAGAGAGAGAGAGAGAGAGAGAGAGAGAGAGAGAGAGAGAGAGAGCGCTTTTGCGCCCATAACCACAAACAACTTTCCTCTCAAACTAAATAACAAATAAACATGTAATACACAAAGTTGGTTCAGTTGGAGGGATAGATTAACCCCATTAACACGCGCGGTACACAAGGCTACTCAGATACATAAAAAGACAGAAACAACAAAGTTAAGATACGATCAATTTTGATGTAGCAGGTCTGCTTTCTTTCATTTTGTTCTCCTTTGTTTCTTATTCGTCAATTTTATGCATGCTTCAGTCTACCTGTCTTCAGATCGCCTTATCCATTTCCATGCTTTCGAGAAACAAGATTTCAACCAAATGAAAGGTTGAAGAGTGAAAGAAAACTACCTGTAAGCTTTTATTATCATATAAATAAAATATTATGACTCTTCTTATTATTGTTTGCAACAAGATCAAATGTAACATTAAATTAAGGTGTCAACGACAAAACCTAAAACAAATTGAAACATGCACTGTGGAGTCCGCTTAAACCGAACGTGTTTGAGCCTAAAACAGCAGTGAATCGAAAGAAAATTAAATCCACGATTAATTTCCCCCCTTGTGTTTGGGCGAATTCTCTAAACCGAAAACACGGTTAAACGGATGGAAATCCAGCGGTCCTTACAGATTTCAGTTTAAGCTAATATCAATATCACTGTACTTGTAACAAAAACAGACAAAGGAAGAAAAAAAACCTACTATGAAGCTCAAGCAATGGTGCTGTTGTTGTTGTTATTGTTGTTGTTATTGTTGTTGTTGTTGTTATTGTTGTTGTTGTTGTTGTTGCTGTTGCTGTTGCTGTTGCTGTTGTTGTTGTTGTTGTTGTTGTTGAGTAGAGAGGAGAACATTGACACCATAACGGCCATTCAGTGCAAGAGAAAGTAAGACAGACACAGACAGGAAAAAACAGAGGGAAAGTAAAGAAGTAGGACCTACCAGTGGCGCCGTCCAACCGCCCACTTGTCACAAACAAGGGGGAAAAAATGTAAATTACGAACCCTGAATACAGACTGATCCTTTCCATCTCCACCTTTAAACTTGGCGCGGAAAAGTGAGCCAAGAGCCAGATTGGAAAATGACGTCATCAAATCAGGCGGTGTGCTGACGTCATAAACAGCATCAGCAAGAGAGGTGTTGTAGTGGTCAGCACATAACCTGTGTAAATAAAAAGTGGGCTTCTGATTTCTTTTTTTCTTCGTCTCTGACTATTGTTTCGTATAATAATAATAGCGTTTGCTCGTTGTTTTAAGGTTGAAAATTAAAAATATCCATTGCATTGTGTATCTGGTTTTGTTTCTTTCGGTTTGATCATTATTGTTTTTTCAAATGCTATTTATTTTTTTAATGCAGGTGGGTATTGAAATGTAGAGGTTGGGAAGCAAAACGTAAAGTAAGTAATGAAGACAGAAGCTATACCTTTGCTTTAGGGTCGGACTTCATAAGCCGTTTTTACATTATTGTTCCGTTTATCATGTTATGTTGTGTAAAATAAATAAATCAGAATTAAATTTAACATTGGTCTCTGTGGTGAAATTTATTTTACAAAGGTGCACCATGTTATATTATGAAATACATAGATACGGTACATGTGCATAAATACACCGATTCATAGATATATACCTACCAAAACGTACTGAAACATATAGATGTACTACAAGCACGCCATTGCTGGTTACCACTGAGCAGTGTCTTGCTTGTTGCTGGGTTTTTTGTGGGGGTTTTGTTTTGGGGTTTTCTTTTTAGCTAGCTATATTGTGTCTTTCAGAAGGACTCACCCTTGATTACCTACCTGAAAGACGTGTCATCGACGTATGCTTGACACTGCAAGCCTGGACTCGCTAACCACTCAAGTGCTGGTGATTTTAAAGAGATTCTAATACAACCAGAACTGTTTTCTAATTATAATTCCAGGAGAAAATCCAACATAAGACAAAACAAAACAAAGCAAAGTTGCAAAGTTGATAAGTTCATCTCTCCCCTCCCCTCTCCCAACACCCCCCCCCCCCTCCCCCCACCTCCACCCCTTTACCCTCCGATTAAAACTGGAATACATAATTGAAATCACCTACTTGCATTCTTTTATCTTCTTCAAACCGGTCTTTGCCGTGGTACACGATTCTGATTTTTTCACAAGAGTCTGCAACTTGTTCAGCGTGGTACCGCCCTTGACTGGAGCCTGTGCTAAGTTCTCAGGATAGATCACCCAACCAGACTCATCCTTTCTAAGTTTTTCTGGCCACATTGTCATAATGGTACTGGGGAATAAATGAAAGACATAGTAATATACATACATACATACATTATATATTATATGCAGTATGTATAATGGCGGTCAAAAGAAATGTACCAGACTGATTTTGATGCTAGCAAACTGACGAATTTGCTGGAAAGAACTGATGAATGAATATTGAATGTTTATAAATAAAACGCAGCAAAACGATTATTGGATCTTAACAAAAAAACAAGCACGTACACGCATGTGGCTAAAAGGAAAAAGACAACAACAACAAAAAGAAAAACATCGACAGAATAATGGTAATTTCGTGCTGCGAAAAAGAAAGACTAACAGACAGACAGAAAAGACAGAGGGAAGGTAAGCAAATTGGACCTGCCAAAAGCGCCCTCCAACCACTCGCGGAGTTTAAATTTGAGTAAAGAGGAGCACATCGACACAGCAACGGTCTTAATAATAATACAAGAAAGAAACACGACATAAACAGCAGAGGGAAAGGCGTTCTATTAAAGTGCCCTTTCGGGGAAGAGAGGAAGGCCTTGGAAATGGCTATTGACCGAAACGACAAACAATGTGATGCATCCAACTCGGTCGCTATCTTCGCTGTTCGCCAATCGCTAGGCATGGCACTCGTAGGAACATTACCATCTCTCTACTAAATGCAACTACGCATAAATAATACAGCAAGTGGATCCCAGGTCACTGCGAGATCCTCGACAAACACCTCGCTGACTGCAATGCCAAACAGGCAACAGCGCTGCCAGGCCCAGGCCGCCAAATTGCGTATGGAAGTTCGTGCGCTTAGATAAAACTGATTACAAAAGACCTTCTTATATCCCACATGCGGACGAAGGAAATATACGGGGCAATATACTTAGAATGGGAGGCACAAATTAAGTCCTGCGGCGGCCAGTCAGTACTGGCAAAAATCAGGATTGGTCAATTCTCTGGGCTGCGGGCCTACAAAAATATTATAGACAAAACATCAGAACCCATATGTCCATTATGCAGCGAGGAGTCCCAAGATTTGGAGTATTGGCTGCAGAGATGCCCCGTGATGCCCCGTCATGGGGGTCCGGCGGTGGCATCTCTTTGGGGAGAATTCAGGGAGGTTGGACTGCCTCATCCGATACCAAAGAGAGGCGGTGGCCCTGGTGAAGAGCACATTCTTCGGGGCTCCAAACAATTCGAAGGGATATGCTCCCACACACACACACACGCGCACACACACACACACACACACACACACACACACACACACACAAACACACACACACACATACACACACACAAGACAACAACAACAACTACAAAAACAACAACAGCAAAAACAACAACAGCAAAACAGCAAAAATAACAACAGCAAAAACAACAACAGCAAAAACAACATGCGGCTAGGTTAAAAAAAAAGACGAGACAAAAACGTTTTGGTCACGTACGTGAACAAAATCACCACATCACCTGCCTATTTCAGTGAGTAAAATTCGAGAAACGTTTACTCAATTCTGTGGAATTTGAGTTTGTTTGTTTGCTTGCTTGTTTGTTTGTTTGAGTAAATAGCAGCACAGACCAGACCATCAATGATTTATTTATAGAGGCACCAGCCATCCATGTCCAGGTGCTGTTTTAGAAAAGAGAAGCACATTGACACAAAAATGGTAATTTAGTGCTGCGAAAAAGAAAGACAGACAGAAACAACAGGTAATGGTAATAATAGTGCAGGGACGAAACACGACAGATAGACAGACACAACAGAAGGAAAAAAAGAAATGGAGCATACCAGTGGCGCCATCCGACCATCCACAAATTGTTGTGGTTTTAGTTTCAGTTTTAGTAATAGTAGGTTTGCTTTCTCTTGCAACACAAATAGCTCACATAAGCGACGAAAATTAGATGTGTTACTATAAAGTAACATACACAACAAGATGGAGCCGAGATATGGACGTGAGTTTGTCTTGTTTTTTGTTGTTGTTGTTTTTTGGGGGGGTTTTACAGAAAAGGAAGAAAAAATCTACACCAGAGCACCCATCAACCGCCACACCAAAAAGGATTAAAACGGGAACTCAACAACAACAACAAACAAGCAAACATACAAACAAACAACAACAACAAAGTAAATGCCGTCGTATTTTACTTACGGAGAGAGATAAAGAGAGAGAGAGAGAGAGAGAGAGAGAGAGAGAGAGAGAGAGAGAGAGAGAGAGAGAGAAAAACGATTTGTTTGTTTCGTTAGTTTGAGAAAAGAGTAGCACATCGACACAATAATGGTCATTTAGTGCTGGGAAAAGGAAAAAATAAGACAGGCAGACAGACAGAAACAACAGAGGAAAAATAAGGAAGTAAAACCTACCAGTGGCGCCCTCCAACCATCAATTGCAGACTAGCAGAGGATGGAAACCTTACAAACGATAACTTTCAGCAATCCAACTGGAGCTATACCAATAGATAAACTTATAAACGTACAAAAATATGGAACAATTTGAAACGTTAGGATTTTATTAAGAAAGCTTCAAGTTTGAGAACTTTGTAGAAAAAAATTCAAAGTGTTCTATTTATTAATGTCGTATTGTTAACAGCCCAGTAGAGTTGAAAGCGCTATATATTTTGGCATACAAAAGACCATGAGTCTCATTAGACATGACCCTACCCATACCACCTTTTCAGAACTAACACTGGTCTTTACAGCTAAAGTGACTGTATACCATGTCCTTTAACCTTCTATTCAATATTATTTTCGTTGCTCGTATTTCGAGATTCATTTATCTTTAACTCGTTTTCAGCTCAGTTGAGTTAACGATGCTGTAATATTTCCTTTTCGGCCATCAAAAGCCATGAGTCTCTTAAGTTATAACTCTCTCATAATACCGTTTTGATACTAATACTGGTCTTTACAGCTAAAGAGATAGTAATCCTTGTACAGTAAGCTCCCATTTAACCTAATTTTCGTTGCCCGTATTCTAAGTTTTGCCTACTTTATGACTCATATTGTAGGCCTAATAATTATAATTGTAAATTGTGTTTTAACCTAAACAACATATAAATAATTTAGATCAATTAGGATTAGGGCTTCTTTGATATTGCCTGCCAGTGTCAACTCAGGCAGAGTATTATAATAAGTGGATGGTTCACAGGGTGCTCTTTGGTCTTTTTTTTCCTATCAAACGTCTATCGTCCTTATCCATCCTCCTTCTTTTTTTTCACCTGCTGCTCTCTTGAGATAATATATCTAACCTTTGGCACGTACTAGTGTAAGCCACATTTTGTTAGTTTTGCAGGAGAGATGTTTAAAGATTTGGGAGATTTTAACCATCCTATTGTGGCGTTTATTATCCGATCCTGCTCTTAATATTTTGACATAACGTGTGTGGGCCAACTATTTTTCAATTGGCTAGAAGTATCTTTGTGACATTGAAAAAATTGTGTAGGAAGTGCGGTAAAACACTTTTAAGGCGACCTTTCAACTAAGAAAAAAAACTTTAAGAGAGGGATACAACAATTACCCACATGACAGAATGAGATAGTCGATTCAACAAACAACTTCCTACGAGGGAATCGAAACCGACGTTTGGTTTGTGGTGCAGTGGTTAGGGGTTTCCCTATCGCATGCAGGAAACCCGACTTCGATTCCTGAGAGGGGAGAATTTTTTATCGAGTATCTCGGTCCTTCTGTTGAGATGTTGAATCCCTCTCATCCAGGGTTGGTCCTGACAGACACGGGTCCGAATCCTGCCCCCTTAAATGATCTAATTTATTGTGTCGATAAGGGGCGTAAAAACAACCAACATTTTTTTAAAGGAATCGAACCGTGAATTCTGTGAGCGATGGCAAACAGTCTGACCAACAAGCCACAGCTGACTCATATCGCCCACGTCAGGAACAGAGAGATTCTTAGAGTGAAAATCGTACACCACCACCACAATCACCTCCCAGTGAATCATCTTACGAAAAGCCACGGAACATTAATTTACGCAGTTCCTCCTGATTCTGAATCATCTACATTCCTCTGATTTCAGCACATACTTATCCGATCGTCCCGTGGGCTTGAATCATAATGATATTACGTGAGGCATCATGGAAAAATCAGGTGCCAGTAAATAATAACGAAGTCGAGGAACCGGCATTTTTTCGCCGCAGTTTGGCAATAATTATCAAGATTAAGGTTTTTGTCTCAACATCTTTTATGTCCATACATTCCTGTGTGGATTCTTCTGAAAAGCGTTGATTACAGGTACAATAAAAGTATACTTTTTCGTTTCCAAAGACTCTATCAGGCTATGGAAGTCATCAACCTTTTTCGGCCATTTTCTCGCTTAATTTACTCTTGAAACTAGGCGCTCCTCCCCGCCTTCAATCGCAAATATCCCGACTTCAATTCAAGAGAGAAGGTTTTTTTTTCCTTGAAAGCAGGAAAAATGAACAAGCTTTTAAATGACACCAATATACCCAAAAATTTACGAGCGCCTGATTACATGGCGTCGGAACACAATATGCTATCCTTGACCGGCCTCTGTCCTGACTGCTGCTCTTTGCTGTCTATTTTTTTTTTAAACTTCGCTGCGATTATGCGCACTAAGAAGGCATAAATACAGGGCAAAAAACCAATCGGGTCATAGGTGAGAGCTCGCAACTCTTTCCTCCTTGTCCGTCTTGTGGTTCTTTAAAGACAAAAGGTGCACTTCACAACGAAATGGAATTAAGTTGATTTTAATATAACAAATAATGCAGTATCTTCAAAATCAAAAAGTTGATGACCTGAAGGCAAAGGGCCCAACGAAGTAATAAAAATGTGTCGCATACTACGTAAAATTCAGTTGCATCGCACGTTGAAGAACCAGCAGTCGACTATCCCTGATATCTAGCAGGGGAATGCAAAGGAGGAGAAGATAATATACATTTATGGGTCGTCCTACATTAAACGTTATTATCTTTCTCTGTCAGTGGGATACGACCTTTGGTTAAGAGTAAATCAACAGACAACCTCTTCAAAAGACAAAGTCAAAACTTGAATGAATGCCAGGTCAAGAATGCAGCACTAGTCATGACCTGTGTAATTGTTCATCGATTACTCAACGTCAGCATGGGTCCCTTGGCTTGTGTTACGATATCTTAGACCATGCACTCTAACGTAATTCCGGTTCACTATGGAGGGAATCTGGATCGTTTGACTCAACCTAGAGCTAGATGAAGGTTGACGGAGAAAAGGTGATTCTCGTGGTATAGAGGTTACGGTGTTCGCCTCTCATTCAATACGTCATGACTTCCAAACCTGACAACAACGGAAAATTTTCTGCTCTAAAATTTTCTCTTTTTGCCTAACGTTCTGCTCTCTAGCCATGTTCTATCGGCTGCTTTCGTCACCAGTTGCTGCCACCACCCCCTCGCCTCCTTTGCCCCTGCCTCTGGGCTCCTGATTCTTTCTGCAGCCTTTCTATCGGCTGCTCCCCTTCGTCACCAGTTTACCCTCTCCTCTTGGCTTCTGAATCTTTCTGCAGCCTTTTTTACTTCTACTCCTTTGCTTCTTCTTACCGCTGCCTTTCAGCCACACCGCTGACCTTAACGTAGGAATAATTCAACACCTAAACTTCTAGAATTAGGTCGAAAAAAAATCGGAAGTCCCGGGTGCAAATTGCGCGCGTTAAAGATCCCTTGGTGGTCCTCAAATTGGTAAGAGTGGGCTTAGGCTAGCATCCAGGCAAAATTCAAAATGAATACCAAACTGAAAATGTTTAATCTATCCCTTCGTTTAAGAGTAAATCAAGTAAAGACGACCTCTTCAAAAGACAAAGTCAAAACGTGTACGAATGTCAGGTCAAGAATGCAGGCCCAGTCATGACCTGTGTAATCTCTCTGTACTTACTCAACGTCAGCATAGACCCATTGGCTTGCATTGGATCTAAGACCGAGCATTTTAACATAATTCCGGCTCACTATCGACGGCATATTTAATTGACTCCACCTGAAGTCAAAAGGTTAAAGGGAGAAATATGTAGACTATGCCGTAAGCACTTGACTCTAGGTAGGCCTGCGTTTTGCCCTACATTTTATTTCTCATGGTGAGCACGCCTCGCAAAGTTGGTTTGGTTTGGGGTTTTGTTTCCTTTTCAATAGAGTTCATAAAATAGTGTCCATGGCAGTGCATTCTAAAGTATCATAATTCAAGTCTATGCATGTGCCTCAGCTAGTTATCCATTAAACAGATCTAAGATCAAGTTTGTTCAGTGCCACTTATCTGTCTGTATATCCAACCCGACAAGAACCTTCCAACGAAATCTTTCCGAACCAGTTCATTAAAATGTGCACCGTGTTTTAGTAGATATTTTTTAACCTCAGTCTACACCTCTGCAAACGTTCATTTACAATGTACACCTCTAGTATTTCGTAGACAGTGTCAACAGCACTGACACCAAATGCTGAGAAATGTAATTATAAGAACGAAGAACGGTATGTATGTATAAATTAAAATCAACTGCGACAAGGAGTTAAAAGTACTCGAAGATAACTGATACCATAACGACGAAGATAATATTATAGGGAACACAAAAATAATGGATGAAAGCATAACTGTTTGGTATCACTGAGTTCTAAGGCGATTTAGCATGATTAATGCAAACTCGCAAAGTAAGGATCGCAAGGACATACAATAGTATATTAAACTGATGCTTATCGATACTAGAGCACAAACAAACCACTTCAAATATCCACCATATCAACAAATATGGGGACAAAATCAAAACAACAAGAAAAACAAAAACAACATGAACAACCACTATTTTTGTTTTGTTTGTTTGCTTGAGTAAAGAGAAACACGTGGACACAAAAAAAATTGACGTTTAGTTCTTGGGAAACATTAGACAGACAGACAGACAGACAGACAGACAGACAGACAGACAGACAGACAGACAGACAGACAGACAGACAGACAGACAGACAGAAACAATAGAAGGAAAGGAAAGAAGTAGGACCTACCACAGGCGCCCTTCAACTACCTGCTGAACAACAATGACAACAGAAGCGATAATACAGATAGTGGTTACGCTGCAGGGAGTCAAAGGAAGACGGAAGAAACGAAATAAGAGACAGACGGCAAAATCGTAGGGCTTATCAGATTTGCCCCGTATCCTTCAGCAGCAATAACATCTACAACAACAACAACAACAACAACAACAACAACAACAACAACAACAACAACAACAGCAACAACAACAACAGAAACAACAACAACAAAAAAGACAACGACAACGACAACGATGTTGAAAATCAGACAACTATAGCCACGACAAAAACAATACTACCACCACAAAACAAACACATTTTTCAGGGTGAGACAAATATTTAGATTCTACTTTAGTTTTAGTAAGAGGTCTACGGCTCTTGCAACTGAATAAGGTCATATAAGTGCCGAAGATCAGAGTTGCTACGCAAGAGAAACCAACTTTAAAAAATAAAGAAAGAGAAATGTGTTTGTTTGTTGGAGTGACGGGAAGAATATCGACACTACAATGGATATTTAGTGCTAGGAAAAAGAAAGACAGATAGACAGAAGCAACAGAGGGAAAGTAAAAAAAAGTAGGATTTGCAAGTTACCCCCTCCAACTACCCGCATGGAGGAGAGATAAGGACGACAGATGTTTGATAGAAAAGAAGGGGGAAACCACACTAGAGCATCAGTCAACCATCAAAGACGAATTATTTTTTATTTTTTAATACACTTTAACGATTACTCACTCTCCCTTATCCAAATTCCTGGGTTGAAATTCCTCCAACGCCTTCATCGCGTAGGAGAGATAAGACAACATATTTAAGTTTGATCGGGGGGAAAAAGAGCAAAACACCCCAGAGTACTGTAGGCCTATCCATCAACCACCCAGGACGAATATTTAACGGTAACTCACTTTTCCTTATCCAAATTCCTGGTTTAAAATTTCTCCAAAGCCTCCACTGCGTAGGAGAGATAAGGACAACATATTCAAGTTTGATAGGCAAGAAGGAGCAAAACACAGCACAGTTGGCTTACGCGCCAACCACCCAGGACGAATTATCAAATGATTTAACCATTACTCACTTGCCCTTCTCCAAATTCCTGGTGTGAAATTCCTCCAACGCCTCCACGGCCCGGCTCATCTTGCCCACGTCCGGGACGCCCGCCTTCCCGTAGACAGCCGCCTCAGCCAAACAGTGCAGCACCATCAGAGTCCCTAAGGCATTCACGTCCGGCACCGAGTACGTCTTATCAGCACGGAAACTCGTCTCCTCCTCACAGCCGTGGAAGTTGTCTTTTACGTAAGAAGGGAATAGGCCCAGAATGGAGGCATATTTTACCCCTCCATCTTTCCCCCCAGCTGCTTGGAATTGTTGGGTCACGTCGGATTGTAACTCCCACACCTTTTGGTACAAGGTGCTCAACAATGTCTTTACCGACTCGTCCAGTTTGCCGTTTTTCGACGAGCCGACGACGAGACCGGTGAATTTGCTCGTTGCTGAGCGTCGACGCCTCTGTTGATTTGTTATTTTTGTTTTTCCCTTTCCCCTATTAACTTCTTTCTTCTGTTTATCCCGAAATCTGCCATCAGAAAGTGCAACATTTTTCTCAACGTCTTCAGTCAAATATAATAATGTGCTATCAGTTTCTATTCCATCTTCTAAAAGTCCATTATTTCCAACATTGCTACCAGAAAGTAAGCTATTTCCATGCGTATATTTTTTAGCTAATTTTCTCACATATGGCATCTTTTCTTCTACCTCCTCCCGAAAGCCTTCGTCAGGAGGCTGAACTTTTGAGAAAAGCTCACTGTCGGCAACATTTGTGGTTGGTTGCGAGGAGGTGGCGTTTTTCGTCCACATGAGAAACAGCAAAGACTGGAAGTCCCCCGATGGTTGGACTCTCTTTGGTTCTTTCGGATCTGCTTCTGCACCTGTTTGCGATGCTTGACCTGCCTCTCTTTGTCGGTGGGCTTCGGCATTTTGAACGTTGCTGTTATCTTGTAAGCGATAGTCAGGATGATGGTTGGTATCCTTGGACCGTACAATTTTGTCGACAGCCGTGCCGTCGTTTGGCGCTTCCTCTAGTAGGTTTGCATCTGTCCTTTGCACGTGTGAAAACGAGTGTGATCCTGAAAAGAAGGAGAGTAGTATCGTATTATGAGAGTTTTTGTTTGATCGTTTGTTTGTTTGTTTGTTCGTTCGTTTGTTTGTTTAAGTAAATAGAAGCACATCGAGACACTAACGATCACTTAATGCTGGGAAAAATAATACAGACAGACCGAAACAGCAAAGGGGAGGTAAAGAACCTACAAGTTGAGTTGCCGAACCAACTGCAACATTAGGATCATCTAATAGATATTTAATAGAATATTACAAAGCATATAATGAAGAAAACGTCCAGAAATAATAATAATAATAATAATAATAATAATAATAATAATAATAATAATAATAATAATAATAGTAATAGTAATAATAATAATAATAATAATAATAATAATAATAATAATAATAATAATAATAATAATAATAAAAATGATGATAATGATGATGATGATGATGATGATGATGATGATGATGATGATGATGATGATGATGATGATGATGATGATGATGATGATGATGATGATGATGATGATAATAATAATAATTTCTACTCTGAGAAGAAACTATAGTGGTCACCCTCCGCTGGAGATGTCTGTTTATACTTTTGCATGAGTAAATAGAAGCATTTCATAACAGTGGTGGTCATTTAGTGGTGGAGAAAAGTAAGATAAACGGCAGAAACAAACAAAGGAAAGGAAAGAAGAATAACCTTTCAATAAAGCCTACCAACCAGCCGCACTGCACGAGGAAAAATAAGACCAAGAAATAATAACCACGAAAAAAACACTGAAGAAGAAATAGAAGAAAATTAGCAGCAAAGAAATTCTTGAAACACAAGACACAACATGACTCACTGAAGTGGACTATGTAGGGGTTGTTGTTGTTTTTTGTATTACACACTCAGTGCAAGAAATAGTTTGAGGAAAACATCCTAGCACGATAGAAGCGTCAATCAATATCACAGAACTTAATTTGTCGACTAAGGCAGCACAACACTATTAACAGCTACGATCGTACTATAGTCACAGTGCCAACTACTTATAGTTTGAGGAAAACCAAGAAAACTTACCGACAACACAAAATGTAACATTTCACTTGAAACTAAAATACCGGATCGCTACCAAACCGCAGCTTACAAATGAACGATCCTCGTGTAGATGCTACTTGTCTAGCTGGAGCCTATAGATTAATATTCCTCATTAGGATTCTACTTGACTAGCTGAATCCTAAAGGCTTTGCCCCTAGCTGTGTGAACAGGCGTGGCTTGCACTTCTCCCATCTTCCAACTCTACAATGTCATTAGCATGATACGGGTATACGAAACGTTATGTCGTACTTGAATGTGTTCAACCGTAACGTTTCACACGTGGCTTTAAAAAGTAGAGACTGTGTTCAGAAACAGTGTTGAAACAAGGGTGATCTGTGGGGGCACAAATGCACAAAGAACGAGAAACCAATATTTATGCACACACAGAAAACACAAAGCATACACATGCACGCACTCGCGCGCAAGCACCACGCACACACACACACACACACACACACACACACATAAGAAACAACGCCCACATCCTCCCTCCTGAAACCTGACGCCACAGATGTGCGTTTTGAAAATATTGCTGGAAGATGTCTGTTTATACTTTTGCATGAGTAAAGAAAAGCATTTCATAACAGTGGTGGTCATTTAGTGGTGGAGAAAAGTAAGATAAACGGCAGAAACAAAGGAAAGGAAAGAAGAATAACCTTTCAATAAAGCCTACCAACCAGCCGCACTGGACGAGGAAAAATAAGACCCAGAACTAATAACCAAAAAAGAAAACCATTCAAGAAGAAATAGAAGAAAATAGCATCAAAGACATTCATAAAACACAAGACACAATATGACTCTCTAAAGTGGACTATGTTGGGGGGTTTTTTTTTCTTGTATTACACACTCAGTGCAACAAATAGCTGGAGGAAAACATCCTAGCATGATAGAAGCGTCAATCAATATCACAGAACTTAATTTGTCGACTAAGGCAGCACAACACTATTAATAGCTACGATCGT
>NW_004797851.1:351524-353795 GCF_000002075.1 Aplysia californica
ACACACACACACACACACATACACACATAAAAAACAACGCCCACATCCTCCCCCCTGAAACCTGACGCCACAGATGTGCGTTTTGAAAATATTCACACAATACCAGACCACAGTCATTACACGGTAAGTGAGAGCAAATTTCCGTACTTTCCTGTTTCTATCCTCGTGCATAAACGCACGCGCGCACCGACTATACTATTTTAAATTTAAACAAGAAGTCGGTCGCTACAGAGAATAGCGTAGCAGCTAAAGTATCGTAACTCGGGTTTTTGGTGAAAGTCACTTTTTGACATATTAATATTACGATTATTTCAAGCCTCTAGGAAGATGCAAATACTCTGCAAAAACCTCTGAGTCGTATAATTATTTTGTGAAAGTACACTTCAAATTAAAAAGCCAGGTATTGTTGAGGGATATGGTGGTGAAAAATCAGTTTCTTCGCTCATCCTGTAAAATTGTAAAAACTCGAGTTACGATAGTTTGCTGCTACCCCGCGAGATAACGTAGAGGAATTGACAGTAAAAACTAAGGCACACCTGTGACACAATGAGGCATATTATTATCATTCAGCCATTCAAGCCTGTGCGTTGGCTCACTGAAAGAATTAGTATTAACCCTTTCAGTCCCAGCTCCTAGACCCTTGAATATCCCGGGAGTGATAATTTAAGCCCTACATAGGGGAAAAAACGTTTTGATTTTATTTTGCTTGGAACTGTTTCCTTTTGTGTAAAATAATTGAAGAATAAATGTAAATGTTCTGTTAATTGAAAAATTTAACAGTTTAATGAGTAGTTATACAAACTGCAACTTGATTTTTTTATCTTCGTCGAAGTTGGCACTGAATACCTCATGCGAATATAGACGAAAATGACATAGAAAAAGTCAAAACAGGAGGGAGAAGGATAATGTAGTTATAACCAGAAGAAGGAGGTTGTGTGGGGTGGGATACAACGTGTTTGTTGGGAGCTAGAGAAAGGAAAAAAATGTCTCAAGCGTTAAAATAAAACTGCGTCTCGGATGGGAATACGGTTGTAATTGCTGCAGATGTTACTACTGTTGTTGTTGCTGCTACTGATAGCGGTAGGGTGATGGTGATAATGGTGGCTGTGTTGGTCGTGGTTTAAATGTAGCTTTCAATTCTTACTTTAGCAACAACTAACCAGGAGCAGTCTATAGTAGACTACAATAAATAATAGACAATAAAGCGAGAAACTCATGGAGTATAATTTAGCATCGACAAGCTGTTCAGACGTACTAAACCCAACATTTGGAAACGAAACGGTATCTTGTTTAGTCTCTTAATCTGTTTATCAGTTAAATATGTTCAAGAAATACTTTCTCAAAACACAAGTTCAAAGTGTTGAAAAAGGCAAGAGTTTAGTTTTAGTAGAGGTTTTAAAGCGCTCGCAACTGCATAAGGTCATGTGAGCGCCAGAAAGTTAGAGGTGTTTCAAGAGAGTAACAAACATAAAAAAGAAGAAGGTGGAAGAAGAAGCAAACCACACCAGAGTACCCGCCAACCATCCACAAAAAGGCAAGAAAGGTACATTAAGTAATATAGTGATAATAATACATTGCATTTACATAGCGCTTAATCACATACTAGTATAAGCTCTGAGCGCTTTACACCTATCACATGATCACTCACACAATAGAACATATTTCACAGAAACAAGAAAACCCAGTTCAACCACATAAAGATAAAGAAGAACTTTCACAAGGATACATTAACGATATACACGAAATGACAGCAGCAAAAACAAAATAAAACAAAACGAAACATAGTAAAAAAAAACACAAAAAAACAACCATATCAGCACTTACTATCAGACTATAACTAAGCCTACGTATCCTTATGCGCGACGTGATGTAACATCGCGTTGCCTATGAGGAGACAAGCTCTAAGAATTAAGCAAATGAGTCTAGAGCAGTAAATACAGAGATTGTAAAAAGGGTGAGACAGCTTGAAAAATGTTGCTTTGTGGACTTAGTATCTAATCGAGTATTTGAACAGCTTGCCGAGATATGGCATTACGTAGTTAGAGCTTTAGGCAGTAAGCTCATAGACTGCTAGATTATAATGGACTATCAGTATTTTAACAGTACCGTATCAAAGATCGTACATAACAAGATAGTTCAATCAGACAAAAAAGTGTCCGCGGATGGCGCTGTAGTATTTGTTTTTTGTTTGTTTTTGTAAAGTGTTTTACGGCGCTCGCAACTGCATAGGTCATAGGAGCGCGCGGGACACACCTAATATTTTCAGTTGGT
>NW_004797851.1:355039-357923 GCF_000002075.1 Aplysia californica
TATTATTATTATTATTATTACTGTTATTATTATCATGATTGTTATTATTGGTGTCATTATCATTATCATTATTATAATCCTCAACTGACCTGTAAAAATCCACGCTTGCGTGACCAGGAGTAGAGTCCAAGCTAGTTTCATCGGTGGGGATTCGAACTCGATTCTCCACAAGACCGGCCTCAGCTGTGTAGGGTAGCTCCTTTCCAGAAACAGGAAAACTTGGGCGGCATCTAATTTGAACCCTTGACACTGTTGAAGGTACAGAAACTCCTTAATATAGATCAATATGTTGCTCTTTGTTTTTTAAAAGGTTTTATAGCACTTGCAACATAATAAGGGAATATAAGTGCCGAAAATTATTAATGTTACCATAGGGTAACAAACGTGCTAAAGAAGGAGGAGAGATACGGAAGATAGATGTTTATAGGAATGAATTAGCAAACCAAACTAATTCACCCGTCAACCACCGTCGTCTAGTGGTCTGTGAGATTACTTTCAAATAGTCTACTAACTAATGCTATACTACACGTTTTTCTGAGAGAAATACCTTTGAATCTCTGAAAAGACTAAACTAATTAATTGTAAATGTTTGATCAGTACAGAGAAGCACATCGTCGCAATAATGGCCATTTAATGCTGAGAAAAAATAAGACAAACATAAACAACAGAGGAAGAGTAAAGAGGTAGGACCTATTAATGGCGTCCTCCATCCACCTGCTCTACTAAAGTAATTTATTCAAGAGTCGTGAAAACTCTCAACAATCCTAACAGCGCCAAGGTAAGGTGTCGACACTATAGTTGATGGATTTCTTGGGGTATGCTGAGTAACTGATATATCTTAAAGCCTGATCATTTTCCTAGCCTTTTAATGAAAAGAACCCATCTTTCTTGAATAAAAAGTCGAGATATTTGTAATTGAATGAAGTGGGGGTTGCCTTGCTCGGAGGTAAAATAAGCATGAAAAAATCCACCAATCTTCTGTGACTCCCAAAGCTTGTGTGTCCTAAGAATTCGCAAATTGAGGGTATTAAGTAGTTTCCTTCGATCAAAGATTTTCAGTAAAATCTTTATACTTATATAAATGTGCTTCATAATTGACTTGAAAAGTGTAGACCAAAAATAAAATATTCGATAAAAATAACAAGAAAATTACATTTTCTTCCATTTTACTATTTTGATGAGCGCCTGGTTTCACAACAATGGCACACATAATATGTACAAGCCAAATGAAAGTAAAAACTGACTAGAAAATCTCTCCGAGGAGTAATTACTTAGCACATTTGTACATCGCCAGCCAAGTACTACCTCACACAACTTGGTTATTCCGGGTTTGATGCAATGCAGATAACACCAGGCGCACTGTTTTCCAGTCTCTAATACGGGAGCCAGTTCAAAATGAAACGGAAATCTTTGCGAAACAAGGGCATTCATCAAAAGACAGTATATCTAGTTTCGTAAAATCTCCGGAAAGCCAAAAAAAACCAACCCCATGTCTTTGCCTTTCAACAGCCAGTCGTTCTGAATACCTTCAAAACACTCTCCCCGCCTTATTCATTAAGATATGGATTCCAGACAAAGACAGAAATGTGTGCCCTGCCTTGTTTTAAAGTAACATATATTTGGAATTGATATCTCCGTTTTGACCAAAACTGGATACACTGTCTTTTAAAATAAAACTCCATAATATTGGGCTCAGAGTGAACACTTTTCAGCAGCCTTAACAGCTGTAACATAACTCCCCAAAAATACTTGAAAACCGGAGTTAAAAAGAGATAGAGCACTCAGCTTGCTAAGTGTGATCATTTTACAGTAACATGAGAAACGGATGTACATGGGCGGTCTCATAATTAAAAGGAAAATGGTCGTGTTCCAATAACTATCTCTTATTTTTTTATTTGTAAAAAGGTTTTTGTTGTCGTGAGAATTTCCAATGTGGGTGCATAAATGCAATGCGCAAAATGAACAGAACAATTTACATCAACGAAGAGGCTAGATCCCTAATTCGGATTCTTTGCGCAAAAGAAAAAAATAGACCCTAATTCGGGTTATTTGTGCAAAAGAAAAAAGTCTCACTGCAGATTCATGCAAAATGTGGGAGTGTTTATTGTAAGAAAGTTTTACGCACGTCAAGAGTGTACCATTCGTGCAATACATTTAAAGGATGGCATATTAATCTACAGTTTGGTCAAAAATGCATGGTGCAACGTATCCTGAAATATCTCTTTAACGGTTGAATCAACGACACCCATATTACACATCTCCATTATGTTCACAGCACTTCCCGCTTCTTACACACATTTTCCATACGCAAATGGCCTATACGTCACTCCTCGAGAAAATAGTTTCATAGGCTATTGAACACCTTTTCGCACTAAAGGACGTTTTTTGGTAAAGGTTCTCAAATCATAATAATAAGCATGTCGCGATTTAATAAATCATTGTGATGGATTATATTTTAAAAGCGATATTGTACCAGCTGTTAACCTTGTAAAATCCGTATAGACCACTCACTTGGATTTTATTAGTATTTAATAAGGAATTTTTCTAGAATTCAGTTTACACGTGTTGACAAAATGATTTATCTGTTAAGACAAATTGATACAAGTCATTGTGCAAAAGCTGGAATTTTAAAGTTTATGTTCGATAGTTAAGGAAATATTTGAAGGTAGGTTGCGCATGAATTTTTGACCGCGCTATGCACGATGAACCAAACGGAGACGGGTGTCTGTCTTCAACACGAAATAAGAAGTTTAACGCACTTAAAATAAAACTCATCTCTGATGACAGGAGCTCAAAACTCGTCACATTTATTTCTCCTATCTCGGTGTCTTTCTAACAAACACACACGCACACGCACGCATACACACACACACACACACACACA
>NW_004797851.1:359894-361075 GCF_000002075.1 Aplysia californica
TCTTCTTCTTCTTCTTCTTCTTCTTCTTCTTCTTTTTCTTCTTCTTCCTCTTCTTCTTCTTCTTCTTCTTCTTCTTCTACACAGTACGATTATAGAGGAGACGGTGGCGGTGTTAGGATTATTTTACTTGTATTTCTAATGAGTCTAATAAGTCTTGTTGTATAGAATAAAAGTTAGCCCTGTTGTATAGAATAAAAGTTAGCCCTGTTGTATGGATGTGAGACATGGAATGCACCTCAGACGTGCATAAAGAGGATCCAGGTTTTCTTGAACAAGTGTCTGAGCACACTACTGGAGATCAGACGAACAGACAAGATCACCAACGAGAAAGTACTTTGTATTAAGAAGAACGAGACAGAGCCCAGTCAGAGATGAGGTGGGAAGAAGGCGTTGGCAATGGATTGGACACACTTTCATGAAGTCGCACTGCTGAATAACAAGAAAAGTGTTAGATTGGAACCTACAGGGTAAAACGTCAAGTGGAAGACCACGTGGAACCTGGAGAAGAGTCTTGGAAATGGAAGTACAGAAAAGTGGGAAGACATGGGGTGACATCAAGCGGCTATCCCTGGATAGGGAAAGGTGGAAAGTGTTTGTTCGTGATCTGTATCTTGATCAAGGGTGAGAAAGGCAATGATGATGACTTCCAAGGAATCTTTTTCTCCCTGGTTGTGTGTGGCGTTTCCACGGCAGTCCACATACTTTTATTTGTTAGGTCGGTGAAAGTCGCTACATATCCCTCCCCCTACTCCATGAACATTAACACATATGTGTGTTCAAATTGTAATACCTTATTATCTCGTACTGCAGGTAGGTACCTTGTTTTAGAGAAAAAAGAAAAGGAAATAATAGTCCGCGGTTTGTTATGATCCAAACGCTGCACTTTGCCGTAGATACCACCAGCTTTCTCTTTCCTAGAAGGGTTCATACCTGCCTAAATATATAATAATATAAGGTTAGTTGCCATGTCAGCAATAGTTCAAAACCCATGATGTATCATACTTTTCATACTATGGCTGCACTTAAATCATCTTCAGTGAGGTTGGTGCATCTCTTGTCCTTTTGTCAACTCCACTCTTAGTTTTCATTCTCTAAATCACACATACGCATGCACACATACACACATACAAACACACACACACACACACACACACACACACACACACACACACACACACACA
>NW_004797851.1:361175-364774 GCF_000002075.1 Aplysia californica
CACACACACACACACACATATATATATATACACACATCCAACCTGTCTTATCTCCCATGTAAATATACACAACTTCCAGCCTGCTTAACAAGATGTTTGTAATTACACCATTGCTCATAAACCTTTACAAAGGATACACTCTAAGAGATAAACAACAGTTTGTTCAGCACGATATTAAATGTGTCGCAACGTGTTGAAATCATGCGCTCGTCAATTTTGGAGCATGTAGTTATTGGCATTATCTCTATGCTTGTTTATTTGTCTTGGTTTCATAGGGAAAAAACCCAATCTATCAAGAAAAAAGTAGAGATATTTGCGATAAAAGGAGGTGGGGTTCGAATATGTCAGCAGCAAGATTAACGAGAAAATGATCGCCAAAGTTTTGTGCATTTCAAAGTCTGAGTGTCCTGGGAAACTATAAATTTAAATGTGTGTGCCTTTGGTCAACGTTTTTAAAGTAAAATCCACATAGATATATGTTTTTGATTTATTAATTTATTAATTTTAAAAATGGATGACCCCACACCACCATCCCTCAAGAAAAAGACAAAAAATTGATTAAGATTATTATACAAAGGCTGAAAGATGCCGGTTTGTTCTATTTCATTTTTAAGACGAGTGCATGATTTCACCACGATGCCGCACATTATTATGTTGTTTGTCTGATCTGCTGATGGCGAGCAGCTGTTGCGTCAGTTGTCAGCAGTGCATGAGGGGTGTTGCCTTTTTTACTACCGGCTGCTGTAACGTGTGTGGTAAACGAATTTGGTAAACAGGCGGAACTTAATACTGTTTGACAGGACTGATGAGAGTCTGCAGCTCCAATAAACATTGTGCGATAATAGAAAAGACGGTATGCCTACCTTCGAAATTTGGAGGGGGGGTGTTTTGTTTGAGTAAAAAGATGCACATCGATGTAATAATGGTCATTTGGAGCTGGGGGGGGGGGGGAAAGACAGACAGGTAGAAACAACAGAGGCAAAGTAAAGAAGTAGGACCACCCAGTGACGTCTTCCAACCACCCACACAGACAGAAACAACAAAGGAAAAGTAGGACCACCCAGTCGCGACCTTCAACCACCCACCTGCCTCCGAAAAATATTGTAAGTTAGATAACGAACTTTCATGGATTCGAATCAGCGCCATCATTTGCATTTTAGTTTAACACAATAAAACAGAGTCGCTGATAAAAGTCTCATGCCCGTATAAACACCGTGAGGTTAGAGAAGAGATTACGTTCCTACTTCTAAAAACAATGTAAGCTAGGGAACACATTCACATTGGTTCGAACCAGGGCCATACAAACTTTAGTTGAACATAATGCTTATTATAGTAATTGATGAAAGTCTAATGCCCCTATAAACACTGTGCGATTATTGGACAGAAGGTGTGGACAAAAAACCATGTAAGCTAGCGAACACACTCTCAAGGAGTCGAACCAAGGCCAGACGTACTGTTCTTTAACATGATTCGAACAAAGTCATTGGCTCTTCTCCGGTGCGAAATACACACAATTGGTTGTTTTTATTAAGCACAAGGGGGCTATCCCGAAAAATGCTGTTTTGAGAAAATCGACTGTAAAGTTTTTGCGCCCTGTTCAGTTTCTTTAAAAGATAACGAGATTTTTTCTCTATAACCAAACGAATAAACACACCAATGAAACCAAACTTCTCTTAAAGGTAGGGCAAAGCCCACTTTTGGTGTAGGTCAAAATTTCTGGAAACCCCCAAAATCTGGATTAGCCTGCTTGTCCTTAGAAGCGACCGATTCTTACCCTGAGCAGGATTCAGTTTGCTCGCATGCCACTTGGAATTGTTTACGTTCCGGCTACGAGCATCCAACAATAAAAGAAAGGTCCAACGGATGAATGTAATTCACAGCTGTTAACATATTAAGACGCTGTTAAAATGACGAGGTTCATGTGTTTGTGAGAACTAAGTTAAACGCTACACATTACTGATATAGATGCCCTAAACACTATATCAAAGGCTCAAGACAATCTGATTCGCATCTTTTCTTTTCAGCCTAACACATAACAACTAACAAGGTGTAAAACATATTTTTAGCTGTATACGTGTGAATCTGTAAATCTCGATTTCTCAAAGCTATACGTTATGCTCACCCGGCATAAATGGGTACCTGACTTCGAGTTGGGGAAGTAAAGGCGGCGTGGAAAGGAACTGGCCACCCTACCAAAATATGCTGAAGGCCCAGGAGGTTGTCTCCCCAACAAGGCAATCCCCAATGTTCGGAACGGATGCGGGAACAACTTTTTTAATACATTATGGAGGCAAAACCCGTCATTCTGAGGGCGTGGCAGTATTGTAAGGATTCGCCTATTTATTTTTGTTGCTATTTTATATCATTCCGTGTCTATACGACAGTTTCATGTAAATGAAAAACGGATTTTCTTTCCAGTTAGATATAGGTTTTTTCCGGTGAGAGAGCAGCTTGCAACTATAAACAACCATGAACATGTCAAGCCAAGAGCCTGAGATGACACCTTTAGATATCGAGATCCCCGGGTATCGTATGTCTGTGTTTGTTGCAATGCGGGTACACACAGCAGGATGATAAAATATTGCATTAAGAGAAGAGCTTAGTTTGTCTTTGGTTTTTTGTGTTTTTAAAAGTGTTGTTGTGGTTGTTTTTGGTTGTTGTTTTTGGTTGTTGTTTTGTTGTTGTTGTTTGGGGGGGGGGATATTTCTTTCTTGTAAGTGTTGTACGGCGCTGGCAACTGCACAAGTTCATATGAGCGCGTAGGACACATTACACATGTTCAGTATGTAGGGAATTTTGAATTTTTCCCGGGTGTCGGCCGAACCCTACTCTTATCGATTTTAGACCAACAAGGGAGGGATCTTTAACGTTGCACACGTGACCTCCAAGATTTTTCGCCCTCATCCGATAAGTCTAGGGGTTAGATTGTCTTACCTGCCATAAGATCAGGAGTGTTGCTGAAAGACAGCAGTAAGAAGGAGCCGTGGAGAAGCAGTAGAAAGACTGCAGAAAGAGTCAGGAATAGGGGGGAGGGTGTAGGAGGGGAGGGGGTGGGGGCAGAAAGCGGAGACGGAAGCAGGCGACAGAACATTGTCAGAGGGCAGGAAAGGATGTGAAAGAAGAAAATTTTAGAGAAGAAAAGTTTCTGTTGCTATCGGGATTCGAACCCAGGACCTATTGAATGAGTGGCTAACACCTTAACCTCTAGATCACGAGAGTCCCAGAAGCTGAGTTTAGTATTAGTAAGAGTTTTATTGAACTTACAACACATGTAGATCATATTATAAAGACTGAAGATTAGATATTATTACGAATGTTCAAATACAAGGAAACAAAAGATCCCAAAGCATCACTTTTCATTGGTACCCAAAGCACCCGCTTCCCTGTTTCGAATTCAGTTCAAAGTAGCAATTTAGATCTTTTAGCTCATTACTAGTCAGAGCCAACCCTGCACTGAGAAGGAGTATTTCAGTTGGAAGACGGAGATAAATAGAAATATAGATTTCCTCATAAGGGTTTCGATCCAATGTCTTTTGTGTGTACCAACGAGAGAAACTGGGCAAAAGTAGATGCTCGGTAACCATAAAAGTATTCTTGAA
>NW_004797851.1:366480-368342 GCF_000002075.1 Aplysia californica
TGTGTGTGTGTGTGTGTGTGTGTGTGTGTGTGTGTGTGTGTGTGTGTGTGTATGTGTGTATGTGTGTGTATGTGTGCGTGGGGAGGGGGGCGAGGTTAAATGCGTTTTTGTTTGCGATTACATATCTATTATTTGTATGCAAGTGTGTGTGCAATTTTTGTTCGTGTGTGTATGTGTTCAAATGTTAATATTGTGTGCTTTTGTATATGTGTAAGTGTTTGTATGTGTATGTGTGGGTGACAGTGTGTGTCTGTGTCTTTAATTGTGTGTGCCTGTGTGTTTGTGTTAGATTAAGTATGTCTCTGAGAATGACTAATTCAGTAATGGGAAAATGATAACGTACTTTATATTATTCATAGAAAGGAAACGAGGAGCCTGATGCAACGCACTGAGCACTGAGACATAAAGAAAATTGACATGGCAGGTGATCTCCCCATTTTCTTTATCCTCGTTACATTCCAACTAGGCTCCGATTTTTAACATTTTTTCAGGTCAGTGCTTTACGGCGCTCGCAACTGCATAAGGTCAAATGAGCGCGCGGGGCACATTAAACATGTTCAGTTCTGTTGGAATTAATTTGGAATTTTGCTCGGGTGGCGGCCGAAACCTACTCTTATCGATTATAGGACCACAGTGGGATCTTTAACGTGGACAACTTGTACACGGGACCTCCGAAAAAATTTCTTCCTTATCCGAGAAGGCTAGGTGTTCGATCTTACCTACCCTAAGATCAGGGGTGTGGCTGAAAGACAGCAGTAAGAAGGAGCCTATGAGTAGCAGTAGAAAAACAGCAGAAAAAGTCAGGGGTCCAAAGCAAGGGGTAAAGAGAATGCCCCTTTCATAGAAACGTCCCTATTACACCAGTCCTTTAAACAGTATAACATGCCCTTACACGTTCTTTGACTCCAAACGTATTGACAATGTCACTTTTATGAAACATTTCAAGTAAGTTAAGATCTTAAAGAACGAAAGAAGGGAAGACCAAAGATGACATGGAGGCGAGCGGTACTAGGTGAAATTGAAAAAGCGGGGACATCTTGGAAACAGATAGAAAAGGATGCTCAGGACAGGCTTCGCTGGAGTAATGCTGTTGATGGCCTGCGCTCCACTGGGAGTTAAAAAGGGCAAGAGAAAGAAGATTTTAAGGGGGGGAAATACTACACGTGCAATCTAATCGCTTTATATTTACCGCCCAGGCAAAGTTGCACCATGCATACTGCTTTAACGCACGTCGTGTTTTACTATCGTATTCATACGACGTGGGGGACAACGTGCTACCACTTTCAAAACAGGACATTTACTCGTTAATCCGATCCGTACGCTTTGCATAGCAGTCAGTCAAAATGAGGTTGTTGTTTTTTAGTAATTCTGAAAGTTTCGAAGAGATCTTCGTACTAGAAGTATTCCAAAATGTAAAGAATACAACCCCGGGGATACAAAATGACCCCAGGGCGTACGGTTAGGGGTAAGATTGATCCGTCAAGAAGCAAGAGATCGTAATACCGTAACTTAAACATCCAAATCAAATTAACAGTATTCGAGAAGGCAAAAATCATTGATTTATGTTGGGTATAAGGAAGCAAATCAACGTAATTTCGATCATTTATAGCAGGAATAAATCAAGATGTACAGAATGAAACTACAAAGGGAAAGAAAAGAAGTTGGACTTGCTGTTATCGGCGCCTGTCTGTTACCCTTAAGAAAAGAATTATAAAAATGTGAAGGATGGTTGGTCCGTTTCAGTGGGTTCGATTTGTATTTTATTGGATAACGCATACAAATGTGTATTATAAGAAACGAAACCTTCGAACTTATCGTCAGTCTCGTATAGGTCTGAGCAGAGTGGACGGAGAGAGAGAGAG
>NW_004797851.1:369060-372426 GCF_000002075.1 Aplysia californica
CCCCCCCCCTTTTCCGGGCCGTTCTTAGTTCCTCGGCAGTCCTCCTTTCTCTACAGTGACTAGAGTATTATATCAGCCCGATTAATGTCTTGTGGAGGACTTTTTTGTCGGCAACTTTTCAACTATTCTCTAATCCCAGAAAGCGAAAAATTTCAGGAGAAAGAAAAACTCATTTTTGTTTTTTTAAATTGTACCTGCATAGGCTTATAAATCTTTTCTTGCTAAGAATTTAGAATTTGAATTTTGACAAAATTGTTTCTCAAGCCCACGCAAAGGATACAACAGGCTAAGCAATCGAAATAAATAATAATAATATATAATAATAATAATAATAATGATAATAATAATAATAATAATAATAATAATAATAATAATAATAATAGATAATATTTAAATAGCGCTCAACCTCTATTAAAGTACACAAGCTCTGAGCGCTTTACAATACAATACAATACAATGTACTGCAGTAACATAAAACATTGTGTTCTGACTAAAAGAAAATCGCTCCAAATATTCATCTCATTGATTTAAAAACAGAAATGGCTTCAGCTGATAATGGAATGAATCAAAAGATTTGATTTCGCTAAAAGTACTTGACCAAGCATTCCGGATCTTGGGGCATTGATATCCAAATGCCCTTTCACCCATTGTTTTAAGTTTCATAGACGGTAAAAGAAATGTCTTTTTGTCAGAGGATGACCTTAAATTGCGAGTTGGAATAAACAAATATGAAAGATAAAAACGTTGAGCTTACACCTGAACAGCTGGTCGACCTAATGCCTTATTGTTAGACAACTGTTGTACCCCCCGGAGCAGTGCCATTGACTGAAGTGTCTTTAGGCCATTCCCAAAGGGGGAACATTTCTCGTTCTAATGCACTGTAGAATTGTAAATGGGCTGATCCAACAATGTCATGCTCATAACTGTGCCTGAACTACAACAGGGCATTGTTTCTTTTTCTTTCCTAATCCTTACTATCGTCATTTTTCCTCTACTTCTTTTGTATGTTTGTCACACTCTTGTGACCCATTATTTCCTGGGTGCCTTGATAGTCGATGCAGACTTTCTGCTGTTGAAGCTAGAGAAGTGAGCAGAGTAAGTCTGATTCCCTGTAAGGACTTCTCTGTTGACATCCACCCCTTGGTGCTCATATGATCTTATGCAGTTGCGAGTGCCGTAAAACCTCTACTTAAACAAAACAGACAAATATTGATCTTTCTCAACTTTCACAATACGACTAGCTTGACGTCATTATCAATATCGCATCTTTGTGAATGAAACATTTTTTTCCCAGTACAACTTTTATAACGCCAATGAAATATGCGGGTGATTGATGGTTTTCCTCGAGAGAGAACTTTATCTTTTTTTTAATTGTATCTTTTTAAAATGATTTAAACGTATTTTTAGGCTTTTACTATACAGAAAAATGTGAAGACGTGGAAAAACGTTAAGAGGCTATCCCAGGATAGAGAAAGGTGGAAAGTGTTTGGCTGTGGCCTATACCCTGATCCAGTGTGAGAAAGGCAATCATGAACATGATAATTACTATCATAGATCTAATCCACTAGAGTCTATATGGGATATTTTTCTAATTGACTCTTGAAAATGGGAATTTGGCTAACAAGTAGCAGGTGAACAATCGCGCAAGTTTCCATGTGTTGTGAAGGTACATGATTCATCACTTATAAGCCAGCCTTCTAATGTTCAATATAATACGCCCCGAAAAAGATATATTGCACCTACAAAAAAACACACACACGCATGCGCAAGCTCACATGCACACACATACGAACAAATACAAACAGACACACATACACACATACACTCAAGTGTTCACACGCACATACTCGCGCGATCACACACACAAACACACACACACACACACACGTGCACATAAAAAGGTACGCATATACGCATGAAATATAGATCTATACACTCACTCACTCGCTCACTCGCTCGCTCTCTCTCTCTCTCTCTCTCTCTCTCTCTCTCTCTCTCTCACACACTCTCTATCTATCTATCTATCTATCTATCTATCTATCTATCTCTCCCTCTCTCCCTTTCTCTCTCTCTCTCTCTCTCTCTCTCTCTCTCTCTCTCTCACACACACACACACACACACACACACACACACACACACACACACACACACACACACAAGTAGGGTAGGGGGGAAATATTTTGGCATGTGTTCAACGGCGCTCTCAACGGGCCTAAGGCTATTATGAAATCGAAGGACACTACAAACATTATTTTCAGTTTGTTAGGAAGTTAGAATTTTGCCCAGGTGTGTTATCGATTTTAGGACCACCTAGGGATCTTTTACGTGCGCAACTTGCACACGGAACCACCGAGATTTTCCGCCCTTATACGAGAAGGTAGGTGCGAGATCTGATCTATCCTTAGGTCGGGGGTGAGGCTGAAAGACAGGCTGAAAGACAGCAGTAAAAATGAGCCAAGGAGTAGCAGTTAGAAAGGCAGCAGAGAGAATCAGGAGCCCGGAGGAGGGGGCAACCGGGGGGGGGGGGGGGTGAGGGCAGAAATCGGAGACGAAAGCAGACGACTGAACATGGTTAAGCTGCACGAAGAGAGGTGAAATGTCTGTCACTGTCAGGTTACAAACCCAGAACCTATTGAATGAGAGGCAAACACCGTAGCCTCTAAACCACAAGAGCCACACAAGGAGAAAGAGAGAATGAGAACGGTAAAATAAGAAATTTTAATATGAAGCAAGGGAGAGATAGAGTGAATGAGAATGACAGAGAGAGAGAGATAAAATATGGAGAGAGGAGAAAGAAAAAAGACAAAGGGAAAGAGACAGACAGACAGACAGACAGACAGACAGACAGACAGACAGACAGACAGAAAGACAGAGTGGTGAGAGAATGGAGATAGAATGAAACAGAGACGAGAGAGGGGGGGAAGAGGGGGGAGAGAGAAGAGTCATTCGTCAATCTAAATAATAATTATACGAACCAAAATGCAGTCCACTTACATAAATTGTTCATAACGAATCTGTCCAAGCAACACACACACACACACCAGCTTGTTTCACACAAATTGCTCTCTGTGTTCGACAACACGTTTCGTTGACTGTGCAAACACAATAAAGCGAGAGCGAATACGTGATCAGTACAGAAAAGTTAGCTCCCCGCCAGTCTCGTGTAAATTCCTTAGAAATGTCAGCTCACTGGAATATGGGAACAAGTATTTTTGTTCTTCTATTTAACCATTCAGATTATTTTGTCCAGTTGTAATATATTGTATTATTTTTTCATCTATTATTACTACTTTTTCCTAAACTTTTAGAATTAGATCTAGTTGGATTTTTTAATTTTTTAAATTTTTTATATATTTTTTAATGTT
>NW_004797851.1:372601-382601 GCF_000002075.1 Aplysia californica
AATTTTTTATATATTTTTTAATGTTGTTTTTTTTGGGGGGGAGGGGTAATTTGTTTTGTTATTTTTGTTTGGTCTAGTTTCTTTGTTTGTATAGACATGTTTTTCTCTGGAGAGGATTTGGCCGAATTTCAAAGTCGACAACAAGAGAAACGTTTCTCGGTCAGGTTTGTTGTTTTTAATCTTTTATAAAAGTTTTCTATGAAACAATGATAGTATGGAGACATTAGGATTTTTCCAATGTTGGATTGTACAGCGGCAGCTCCTACAATGATAGTCTTGGTGTATTGAACCCTGAACTAAACTCACGGGGAGACAGAAAAAAAAGAATAGATTTAGATGGTCATTGTTAGGGGGATGAGCGAGATAGATTGGGGTGAGGGGGACAGAAAGAATGAAAAGAAATAGAAACTACCATTGACACTTCCCCGAGTTCCCCTTTTCAATGCAAGAGTTTTTACGCCCCCACGACATAATTTAGATCATTTAATACGCCGGTGTCCGGCCCAGCCTGTCAAGGCCAACCCGATCTGGGACAGAACAGGCACCCCAGGAGAAAGACCGAAATCTACTGAGAAAGCCTAGACCGAAATACAATTACATGTGGTCGATCAAATTAGTTTCTCCTCATTCGAGTTTCCCGCATGCGACAGTGAAGCGCCTAACCGCTAAACAATAGACGCCGCCCCAAGTTCGCAGCGTGGAGTAATATTTTATTAATTTGGAGAGGGAAAGCGAAAAAAAAAATATCCCATATCCTTACCCTCAGTGTCTGCGTGTTTGATCAAGTTTGAAACTTTATGAGAGGGTGATTGGAAGGCGCCACTGGTAGTTCCTACCTCTTTTACTTTCACTCTGCTACTTCTGTACTGTCTTTCTTATATTTTCCCGAAATAAATTACCTTCACTTTGTTGATGTGTTTTCCCTTCACTCAAAAAAAAAGGAAGTAACTTACTGAGACACATTGGTCAAGGAATAGACTTTGGGTCCTTTTTCACTGGAGGCCTCAATGAATGTATATTGAGTACCCATGACAATCAGTGCATTTTGCAAGATTCAGAACGACATAATAACACTGAGAAGAAACCTTAACCACTATTAAATATTAGATGCACCAGCCATCCGTGTCTGGGTGCTGTTTTCGCCTTACCTGAACAGAGATAATAGAGTCATACCAATTCCATGCTGCGTCACAGACAACACGGAGAAAGTGAGAAGATGGGTTTTGTTGAAATTGTCATAAATCTACGGAGGAGACTTAGTGGAATTTGCATAAATAAATAAATAAATGAGCAATTATAAATAGCCTTTTATAGCTCATATCCCCGCTCTACAGCACCATCTATGCTCTCTATACTATATTATTGGTACCCCAGCAGACCCCGCATCACTCAGAAACTTCGTCAGTCGGCTTCCTACGAAGCACAGCTTGTAAACAGCTGATCCAGCGCTCAAGCACTAACAAACTGAAAAGAAAATTCCCTGCCTATGGCCGAGCACCCATTCTCACCTGGAAAATATGTGTGTAAAGTGACTTTCCCAAGGACACAACGTCGGCTACCTGGAGAGATTCGAACCCTTGGGCTTACGGTTGCGAGTCGAGAGCCTAACCACAAGGCTACTGACGCATGACATTGTTTTGTTTTAGTAGAGGTTTTACGGCCCGCACAACTGCATAATAAGGTCATATGAGCGCCAAGGGGTGGATGTCAAAAGAGAAGTCCTTACTAGGAATCAGGCTTACTCTGCTCACCTCTCTAGCTTCAACAGCACAAAGTCTGCCGCTTCGACTATCAAGGCACCCCGGAAATAGCGGGTTACAAGAGTGTGACAAACATACGAAAGAAGTACAGGAAAAATGACGAGAGTGCGGAATAGGAAAGAAAAAGCAGCAGTTCCTTGTTGCAGCTCAGGCAGAGTTATGAGCATGACATCGATGAATCAGCCCTTTTACAATTCTACTGTGCATAAGAACAGATTAAAGTCCCCCTTAGGAAATGGCATAAAGACACTTCAGTCAGTAGCACCGCCCCGGGGGGCACACATGACATGGAAGAACCTACGAACCTTTTGCTACATAAAAGTTCAGGCGCAGAGGTGATGAGGTGAAACCCTCACTTCAGCCGTCAGCAATGTTGTTACGACATAAGCCGGAGCTGACTGAAGTCTCCAGTCAGCAGTTCTAATTAATTTTAATTATCAGTGAGAAGTGTGGCTCAGCGCAGTGGAACCAGGCGCTGGTCGGTCGTTTTTGTTTGTTTGTTTGTTTGTTTGTTTGTTTGTTTGTTTGGTGGTGGTGGTGTTTGTGTTGTTGTTGTTTTATTTATTGTTTTGTTTTTGTTTGGTTGGTTGGTGTTTTTTGTCTGGGGTTTTTTTTGGGGGGAGGGGGTGTTGTATGTGTGGGGGGGGGGGGTTGTGTTTGTTTGGGATTTGTTTGGGGTTTTTTAGGGGGTGGGGGAGGGTTGAGATATCGCTACCCTAGAATTACAAAAGTATATTTGCTCAGCGCCAATTTTTGAAAAAAAATGAGGTTAAAAATTTTTAACTCTTATAACATGTTAAGTGTTTTCGAATGCAGTTCTCTGAATAACTTTATAGCAGCTCCAAATATTCTTACGATTTTAATAGAGCAGGTAAAACATTATATTGATTCGGACCTGATGAATTTAGTAACTCAAAAGGCATATAGAAGGTAGAGATATAAACATATTGGTATAATCTTAAAACTTGTTAGTTTGCCTTTCCTTTGATGATAAAATAGCTATATATCTCAAATAGAAGTTGACATATTTGCTATTAAAGAAGGTGGTGGTCTACTGGTATCAGAGATAAAATTAGTGATTGGCGACTTCCAAAGGTTCAGTGTCCATGAAACCTGAAAATTTAGTTTTTTGTGCCTTAGATCAACGTTCTTTCCATTAAAATCCTGGAATGAATGTGTTGTTAAATTGGCATAAAAGGTGTTGAGACAAAAAACAAAGATATCGATAAAGATTGCCCAACAGGCTGAAAAAAGGTCGGTTTCTTCGATTCTATTTTATGTACTTTTACGAGCACATGATTTCACCCCGACGGCACACGGAAAAACATGGACCCATAGGCCATATTTAACTGGTCTATTACTCGACAGCCTGATCACTGGGAACATGAGTCCATCAACTATTAATTTGTTGACTCTGCATTTTTAGAGCACGGATAGAATATCGACTTTACACTAAAGTACAGGCCTGACTGCTTATTAATTTACTCAAAGGCATTGGAAGTTGGAACGTAGACATGACGTAGGCCGATCGTAAAGGAATAGCAAAGGTCATATCGGCTTACACCCTCAGTACAGTTTATGTTTTCTTTCATTTTCTTTTATTATATTGCTGCGTTATCGAAGTTGATGGATAAAGGAAACATTGAAATAACTAGCAGTTGTCGGAGCACTTAAAGTAAAATTTTGATCAATAAGCGAACAAAAAGCGTGAACAGGTAGTCATTTCCATTATCAAAGTTCCGTGAAATTTCTTAAACTACAGACATCGGTGAGCATGGTTCGCAGCTCATTTGATTCTTTGATAGGCTGCAAGTAAAAAAGTAAAAATCGACCACATTTTTTAATGTTCCCTGTCAGTCCCCGCATCCATCTGTTTGTCTGTGTGAGCATCTGTTTAGTTATATAAGTATAATAAAAATGCCAGTGTGTCTGTCTTTCTTTTTCAATTATTCAACTGCTCCTTTTTTTTCGTTTTCACGAGCTGCCCCCTCACTCTTTTGTTTTCTTTCTCCCGTAGCTCGCAAAAGGGTAGTAAAACTATACATATTACTCTAGTTTTCACAAGTTGAAACGACGTTTTTAAAGGCTCAATGTGTGAGAAACTCTACTGTGTCCGAGGAAACGGGCTGATGGTGGAGATGGACGAGCCTTTGTGTGATGGAGTCGATGTGGAGAGACTGACAGTCATCACTCTGTTCATGAATACGTCTTGACTATCATTATTTGTCCTCCCTATAGTACTGAATGATCCGTCAATGAGAGCTTAGGTTTTAGTCACGATACTATTATGTGTATGATTGTTCAAGACATCAAGTGGTCGTTGAATCGAGAAGACCAATAAATATAACTAGATATCGTATGACAACTTCCTGGTCCGATGTTTAAAAAAAAAAAAATTAAGCTCGTATAAGTCAAGAAAAATCCTGACCAAAATGAGATTTGAACGCTCAACTTCTGCGTATTTCTGGATTTACACGCCCTTCTTTACGTCAGTGAACAACAATTACTGTAAAACTGAAGCTACGATCTTTACCTTTTGTAAATTTTGTAGATTGAATTGAAAATAAAGACCATGTTGGTGGTAAAGGAGGATTTATTGCTTTTAGTTGTAGCTGTAGCGACGGTGATCTTAAACAGTGCCTGCCAACATAGGCTTTTGTTGGTCTGTTTGAGGAAAGAACAGCACATGGACACAATAACAGCCGTAATTTGGTGTTGGGAAAAAATAAGACTGACAGACAGACAGACAGACAGACAGAAACAACAAAGGGATAGTAAAGAAGTAAGACCTACCAGAAGCGTCCTCCAACCACCCCCCGCCAACCTGGATCGCCCATAAGGGGACGATTTGCTGACGTTAATGGGTGATGGAGGGTGCGGTGGCAGAGCGGTTAGTGCGCTCGTTTCCGAAGCGGCAAGTCAAGGTTCGAGCTTCGGTTCGGACACAGATATTTTTCGCCCCCTCCTGCCCACCCAGCAGTTTATGGGTACCTGACTTCGAGTTGGGGAAGTAAAGGCGGTGTGGAAAGGAACTGGCCACCCTACCACAATATGCCAAAGACCCCAGGAAATTGTCTCACTAACAAGGCAATCTCCAATGTCCGGATCGGATGCAGGAACAACTTTACTTTTTAATAGGTGATCGGGATCACCCGGGTAGTGACAGGTATTTTTTATGCCCTACTTGGAAAAAATTTTAGATGTAGAGGGCGGTATGAAAGTTTCACCCCCTTGAAGGGGGCAAAAATGTGCGCTGACGGTAAAAAGATTGTGAAGCACTAATCTAGAAAGATAATGAAGAGATAGCCAGTATCATACTCTTACTACCGACATCCTTTTTCCACTATGAACATAGCCCTTTGTGAATCAGTACAGACACAATTTTATTCGGGTGTTTATTGCAAAACCACACATAAAGCCTCCCTGTTTACTTTTCAACGGTAATATTACTGATGATGATGAGGAGGAGGAGTAGGAGGAGGAGGAGGAGAAGGAGGAGGAGGAGGACGACGACGACGACGACGACGACGACGACGACGATGATTAAAGCTCGAATACCCTTGGCCAGCTGTTAAAATGTACTAAACCCAAAAATCGGATGTGTTTGTATTGTATTTTCGTGATCGGTAGTATTGGTTGTATTTGCTCAAGAATATCCTGTCGCTATTCAAATTCTAATTTTTGAAAAAGGCAATAAAAAATGCATAGTATAGGATAGGTAGAATTAATTTAAAAAGCTAGCAGGTTCTTTTTCCTATCTCCTGTAAAATTCTGCTTTCCAGATTTAGCACACTTGAACAGTTTGTGCGACAATACGAAACCATAACTTTAAGATTGGAATCGAACCTCACCTCCTCAATGCTTCACAGGCACGCTCACAAGATCTGAACCTTCGTCCTCAGTGTATCCAGCGGTAAGGAAGCCGAGAGGAACACAGCGCGATAGAAACGAAAACATCCTTGGATGAATGCCAGTTCTGCATCCCTTGTCAGGCATTTTAAACACTCGAGAACATCATAGCACACAGTGACACACGTGCTACGAAAAGCGAATAGTATTTTCCAAACAAAATTATTGGCCCAGGTAGAGAGATAAATTCAAATTTGTTGACAAAAATGTCTGAACTGACGCGGAGAACGAAGCTCAAACACGCACAAGGTACATCGTTTTCTGAGTGGCCAAATATTATCAGAATATTATTATGCGAAGTGAGCGCTTGTGAGTAGGTGTGAGACAGAATTGTGGTGAGCGGGGATACTGTCCTGTTGTTAAGGGGAGACAGCTGTAGGACACACGTGCAAAGGGATGAGCTCTGAAAATTATGCGGATGTGTGAGCGCGTGAGTCAAGACAACTGATACTGCTGCCGGCTAGCCTAGGTGGACGAGAGTAGAGTAAGCACAGTTCCGCACTAGGATAAAACAGTTGGCCAACTGTTTTTGTTTTGTTTTTGTTTTCTGGTTGTTGGGTTTTTTCATTTTTGTTTTGTTTTATGTTTTTCTGTGAGTGGTGGACAATGAAAAGAAGAGAAGCCTATCACACCAACACGGCACATTTTAGTCGTGCTTCTCTTGTTTTAATAGTCCACATTCCCCGACAAAGCAGTTGGCCAATTATTTAACTGTTTTATTGCGGTGCGGTATGGGCTTCGTTCAACTGAGGACAGACTACTGTGTAGAGATTATGATTTTGAGCTAAAGTGTGGTTGATTGGTCGGTGTTTTGGTGTGGTATGCTCCTTCTTTCCTATCAAACATCTGTTGTCTCTATCTCTCCTCTTTCTTTTTTTTTTGGTGTTTGTTACTCCATTGTACATCGCTAGATCTAAATCTTCGACAATTTTTTATAGCATTGTGATGCAAGTGCCGTAAAACTCTTACTACATCAAGAAAAGACCTTGGGTTGGCTTTAGTATGGCCACTGCGGCTGAGATTGAGTTTATTGTTAGAGGCAAGATTAGTTAGGTGTTTGGGGTAATGGATTTGGGTAACGATTAAAGTATTTGATGGAGGCCGGGGTTAGGGTTAGAGATATTCACTATTAAAGGATAGATGTTACAGAATGAAATTAAGTACTTTACCCCTTTTCCTGTCTTGTGCTTTCTCCTGACACGACAACATAATGATGTCTCGTGTGCTACATGTACTTTCATGTACTGTAAACGTTTCCAATACCAACCAGAGTCGAACCAATACATAGTTCAGTCGCAAAAGATTTGATAATAAATCAATGAAAATGCTGTACCCTCTTTTCAACACATTTATAATATCATTCAGGATAAGGACTAATTATATCCTCTCTGCTGGGTCCATCCATCCAGTTTGTATGTTTGATTGTTTATTTGTCTTCTTGTTTACTTGTTTGTTGTTTGTTTGTTTGTTTGCTTGTTTGTTTGTTTGTTTGTTTGTTTGTTTGTTTGTTTGAAGAGAAGAACGCTGACGAAAAAATCGTCTTTCAGGGCTGGGAAAAAGTAAGCCAGATAGAAACAACAATGGAAAAGTAAATAAGTAACACCTACCAGAGACGCACCCACCAACCACCAGCAAAAGGGAAGTAGCGAATAGATGGAAGACGACAATGCATATCCTTGCGAAGACCAAACGTGGTCGAAACAATAATAATTGCTTGTTGTTATGGGTAATTGTAAGTCGACCAATGCATGCGATCCTAGTGTCAGAGACATGTGGCCTTGTAATTCAGATGGACGACAGATGACCAAAAGGAGAGGGGGAGGGGGAGGTGGTTGATTTTGGTTGGGGGGGGGAAGGGAGAAACATCCATAATGATCTGTCTCCTACGTCCACAGTGATCGCTAGGTGGATAATAGTTTTCGTCGCCATATGTACATTGTAAGTGTTTGTTTGAGCTTCTTTGTTATTGCTGTTGTTGTTGTTGTTGTTGTTGTTGTTGTTGCTGTTGTTGTTGTAGCTGTCATAATTGTGTTCTTGTTGCTGTGCATTTCAACTCGTTGTTTTCTGTTTTGTTTTTGTTGCTTTTCTGGGAGCTTTTGATGTTTCATCAACCGTACTTGCATTTTATAGTTACAGCTGTCGCTGTTGTTATTGCTTATCTGTTGTGTTTTTGTTGTGTTTTATATTTCGAAAATATATGAATATAAAACAAAATAACTTGGCATGACAGCAGCAACACATTGCATGATGGTTGTTGCTATAAATTAAATGTGAAACCGACATAACAATTTTATGCATCGTGGTGATATCATAGGCTCGTCAAAATAATGAAATCGAAGAAATCAGTATTTTAAAAGAATAATTTTTCTTTAGCACAACACCTTTTATATCCAATCAAAAATATATTTCTACACCAAAAAAGGTGAATTTGCAGTTTCCGAAGACACTCAAGCTTTAGAATTCATCAAATTGTGGCGTGCATTTTCTCGCTTATTTTATTTCTGACATCAGGAATCCCCCACCTGCTTAAATCGCAAATATCTGCGCTTCAATTTTAGATAACTGTCTTTTTGTTGTTTATCAAAGGCAAGACAAAAGAACAGGCGTAAAGATTATATCAATAACTCCATATGGCCAGAAATTGACAAGCACCTGATTCCACCATGTCAAGACGCATAAGATTATTGGTGTATATCTTCAGTTTAGAAAAATCATAAGCAGCTTTTTTTTTAATCTACTCACTTTTAAATAAACGCAATTCATTTAAACGCTGAGTCTCATAAGCTCGTGGTCAGGAATTCAAAAACATTATTATGCTTCTCTCTCCCTTTCAAACGAAAACAATTTATTTGAATGTTAAATCTTATAAGCTTGTTTGCCAACAACTGAAAAACAAAAAATGACGTTCTGCTTCTTGGTGACGTCATTTAAGTTTCTGCCACTTTCGTGGGGTTCCCTGTAGTTGTATCTTTTGAGTCTTCAGTTTCACAGACAAACTTCCGTTCTCCGTTGATTTTGATAACCAAATAAAAACCAGTATCAATAAAATAAACAAGTAGCAAAAAAAAAAACCCTAAAAAAAAAACAACAACAAACCCAGCACAAACACAAGTAAACATCCACAAACAAGCAAAACCATACAAACGATAAGCAATACATATTCACAACAACAAGAAAAGCAATAACAACAACAACAACAACCACAACCACAACAACAACAACAACAACCACAACCACAACAACAACAACCACGACGACGACGACGACGACAACAACAACGACAACGACGACAAAGAAATAAAACGAAACTTTCAAGTTCTTTGGACGCAGAATTACCTCATATTATAATTTATAGACTGGATGTTAATTTCGGCCGTCACTGCTCAACCTGCTGTGTCAGCTCTTGTCGAATTACAATAATTACGCACACTTCACCTTTAAAGCTACTAGTCTACTAGAAAACTATTCGATGACAGAAATGAGCGAGTTCGATGTACACTGAGAAAACGTTGTTGGTATTTGAAGCAACCCGCTTACTATATCATCTGAATTGTATCGAACGGGACATAATATTATATATATATATATATATATATATATATATATGTATACATATTATATATTATATTTTTATATATGTATATAAATATTTGTATATATATATATATCGCAACCTTAGAAATTCGGCACTTGGTGTTCTTCCTGCAACATTTTGCAGTAGTGCACCTTGTTATACTTACCGCCTTCTTTGGGGTAGCCGTTAGGTGCTTTGCTGTCGCACACTAAAGACTTGAGTTCTATTCCCGTGTGGAGAGTTTTTGCTTTGTTTGTTTGTTGTTGGGTTGTTGGTTGTTGTTTTTGTTTTTTTTGGGGGGGGGGTTGCTTTTCTTTGGGTCGGGGGAGGGTGTGTTTTTTGTGTTTTCTTTTGTCAATTAATGTCCGTCTGCCTCCTTGGAATTTCTATCCCTCACATCTCCGAATTGGCATCAACAAGCACAACGGTTAAAAGAGCCCGATTCTTAAATCATATAAATTGTGTCGAATGCTGGCCGGAAAGGGGGTGGGCGGAGGGGGGGGGGAAGGGTTGAACATAATTTAGCTATAACATTATAATATTACTTGCTGTGCTTATCCACAATCCTGGTTACTAAGTACATTTCTCTCCTATCCTTATTATGTTGAAATATAGATTGCAAAGGCTCAAAAAGTGGCAAACTCTTCTGTACCAGAATTGACCATATTGACTACAACTCCAATAGCAAAAGACACAATTCCTCGTAATCCTTATTCCTTTCATTTTGATTTAAGAAATATTAATGTAACTGTGTAGA
>NW_004797851.1:385101-389687 GCF_000002075.1 Aplysia californica
CTGAATTCTCCCCTATCTGTGCACTACAGAGTTCAGTGATGCCCTAATAACAAGCTACTTTTTGCAGTGATAAGCAGAGATGAAAAGAATTTCTTTTCCACTTTAGTTTTCGAGTCTGCCAACGGCTGGATTTGGTGAGACCACAGAGCGATGCCCTCTGATTTGAATCCAGGATTGTGTGTTCTATAACATCGACTGTTTGAGGGGTTTTCGTGGCTTCCCGTTACATCCAGACTGAGACGGACGTAAAATCGGAGATCCATCATCTGAAATAACCGGACAGTTATAGTATTATGGAAGGCTTTATACCAGGACCAAATGAAAACAGCTAAGGGAAACAAAATCTGCAGATTAAAAACAGTAAATCAGAATTCTCTTTTTCTTTTATAAAGAACTTCAAGTGTTGCACATTGCTTGAGCTTTTGAAGATGAAATTGAAACACACTGGCGACCCAACAAGAATAGACACTTGAGCAGGTGCCATTTTAACGGCAAACTTCTAGGAGCTTTTTAACCTCTTTGTTGAGCCTCGAATCGGAAGAGGAAGAAATGGACTCATTTTACAATGGTCAAATCTTCTACAAGTGGATATATGAAAGTATTGCTTTCTTATTAGATTTTTTTAGGCAAGACACCCAAGGTCACCCTTTTCGTCTTTCTCTGGCACCATTTCCCCAAAGAAGTAGACACAATCCCCAATAATCCCACGCTCGGTGACATCAAAGTTACGTTACTCTGGTTCCACTGGAAGGCAAAAATTTCGAAGTACAACCCAGGAAGCCAGTCTTTTCGAGTAGGTTTTGTTTATCCAGAAATTCAAACTATCAGTGATACTGCGAGCAGATTTGATAATGAGAAAAGAAAAAAAACCCACAGAAAACGTAGATCATTCAGATTTTGAAGGGAACAGAAGGTGACATATTTCAGAATAATGACAATGATCCAAATGACCCTGACTATGATCGTCTCAAAATGAAACGTTTACAATTGATGTCATTGATATAACATATCAGTAGGAACTACTGACGAGAAAAGAATGCCTACCGACATTAATCACTGCCGAAAACGTTCAAGAAATCATTCGTGTGCCACTTCGTTGTGAAATGCGGATGAATGAAAGACTTCAACAAAGAAGAATGTATTGTTCACGGAGAAGGTCAATAAGACCTTTTGTCAAACACTATCTGTATAAACACATATTATGTGTCACGACGCTGTGGAATCAGGCGCTCGTCGAAATAATGAAATCAAAGAAACCGGCATTTTTTCTGGCCGTTGAGCAATTTTTTCGAATGTTCTCTTTTGGCTCAACACCTTTCAAGTCCATTTAAAAACACACTGTGTGTTGATTTTTCCTGGAAAATTTTGACCAAAAGCTGTTTCTAAGGACACTCAAACTTTGGAAGTCACTAGACTTTGGCTGCCATTTTCTCGCTAATTTTACCTCTGACACCAGGCGATCCCCTCCTCCTTCAATCGCAAATATCTTGACTTATACTCAATGTAGATGGGTATTTTATTCACCAAAAGCAAAACCAACAAACAAGCTTTCAGTTGATACCATAACTCTATATGCCCAAAAATTGATGAACGCCTGATTCCACCGCGTCACGACACAGATTATGCTAAGACAGAATTCAGTTGTTTTCTTTCTGGTCACCTTGTACGGATATATTTACCTTTTTAGATATGTTTTCTTTTCTGTTTTTCTTCTTTTTTTCCCTTTGTGAGTGTTTCATGAAGCTTGCAACTGCATAAGGTCTTTTGAGTGTTCTGGTCTCATTATTCATTTTCAGTTTGACAGAATTAATTTTGAATTTTGCCTGGGTGGCGGCTGAAACCCACTCTTATCGATTTTTGGATCGCCAAAAAATCTTTAATTTGCGCAACTTGCCCTCGAAACCAAGATAGTTCGCCCTTATCCGAGAAGGCTAGGGGTTAGATCGCCTCAACCCTTTGATCAGGGGTGTGGCTGAAAGACAACAGTAAGAATGAGCTAAGGAGCAGCAGCAGAAAGGCTGTAGAAAGAGTCAGGGGCCCAGAGTGGGAAAGGTAGGGAGGGGTCAGAAAATGGAGGCGAAAGCAGACGACAGAGCATGGTTAGGGAACAGGAAAGGAGCTGAAAGGAGAAAATTTTAGACATACACATTTTCTGTCGCTGTCAGGTTTTGAACCCAGGACCTATTGAGTGAGAGGCGAACACAATGCTTCTAGACCACGAGAGCCCCCAACACTGAGAGTGAAATGGCAAACAAAGTAACAACCAACATACCAACTAAGGAAAGAAATTGGATTGACTAAGAAAAAGACTAAGAAAACAGGCTGTTTCCAGGTTCTCGGACCACAACTAGGATTGTGTGGATTATATGAAGTATAAATTTGCTTTTAAACTTTCATAATCAGGTTTCCAACAAATTATTTCGTACTGTTACAAACACAACTGAACAAAGATCAAAAAGCTTTTGGCTCAACACTGAGAGAGTAACGATCAACACAGCAAAGACTAACGACACAACTTTAAAAGGAAATTAGGATGACTAAATAAGATATAAGGCTGTTACCTGCTTCTCAGATCACAACTCGGCAAGTACAAAATTGCTTTTAAAATTAGAGAACTAAGATGTACAACAAACAATTGTGCGGTTTTTGTTGTTGTTGTTTTGTTGTTGTTGGTAGCGGTGTTGTTGTTGTTGTTGTTGTTGTTGTTGTTGTTGTTGTTGTTGTTGTTGTTGTTGTTGTTGTTGTTGTTGTTGTTGTTGTTGTTACTACTACTGCTCATACACAAAAATAAAAAGAGTATGCTCAACTCAGAGAATTTAACGATCAACATTGTAACGACAAACACAAGGACTTACGGAGGATATTTGGATGAACAAGAAATAGGATCATAACTAGGTTTGTCTTGGGTGTGGTCAGTACTGGGAGGTTTTAGGCCTAGGTAATAAAAATGGATGTCTAGTTTGTTTGTACACCTAAATATACACAAAAACCGGAAGATTAGGCTGACCACTGAGAATTTAACGACAGAGTAACGACCGAGTAACGACCGACATAACGACTTACGAAGGAAATTTGGATGACTATGAAATAGGAACGTTTCCAGCTTATCAGAACACAAATATATTGGTTTAGAGGTACAATGCTACTGTGAAAATTGCAGGAACCAAGCTGTAAATCAAAATGAGTTGTTGGTAGTTAACACCACATATACACAAAAACATCAAGATTGTGCTAAACAATTAGAGTGTAACGACAAGCATCCTAACAACCTACAATGTAACTACCAACATAACAACTTTCCAAAGAAATTTGGATAACTAAGAAATAAAGCTGTTTCCTACTTCTCAGAAATTTGCATTACTTTTTAAAAAAGCAGAAGGATTAAACTCAACAGTGAGAGTGTAATGACAGACAGAATAAGGCCAAACATAAACACTTACAAAAGAAATTTGGATGACTTAAAAATATAGGGTTGTTTCTAACTTCTTAGATCCCATTTAGGCTTGTTTAGAGTGTAGTCAGCGCAAAGGTGATTAAAAATTAGCAGAACCAGGTGGCAAGATTTGTTAATTGCTACAATTACACGTAAACAAAAACAAAAACAAAAAGATTACTCCTTTCTTTGAAAATGTGATGACCAACCTAGTAACGACGAACACAACGACTAACGAAGTACGTTTGGGTGACTAAGAATAAGGCTATTCCCTACTTCTCACATCATAGCTAGACTTGTCTTTAGTTTAGTCACTATATATTTCCTTGTAAAATTGCAGACCCGGTTAATAATTAAACATAATAACACCAAAACAAAAAGATTATGTTAAACATCGACAATGTAACGACCGACTAAGTAATATCCCAACTAACGACGAAAATCTGGATAATTAAGAAATTAGGCAGTTCCTGATTCTCATTTCTTAACTATTTTTATCATGAGTGTAGTCTATTCAAAGTTGCTTGCAGAATTGCAGACCCAGGTTATGAAACAGAATAAGGTGTTGGGTATTACACCTGCTCCTACAAAAAACCCAGAAATGATATGCTCAACACTGAAAATCTAAGAGCTGACAAAGTAATGGAAGATATAACGACTAACGAAGAAAATTTGTTTGACTAATGAATAAGTCTTATACTATCTTCTCAGATCATAACTAGGCTAGTTTAGAATCCATTCAGAATAAAGTTATTTTTTCAATGACAGAACCAGGTAGTAAAACAAAATGTTTTCTTCGTTGCTAAAACTGCACATGCACAAAAACAAAAAGATTATGCTCAACTCTAAGAGTATAACACGCTAACATAGTAACGACCCACACAACGACTTCCGGGGGTATTTGGAGGAAAAGGGAGTGTTTCCAGAGAGTACAAAGTTGCTTTTAAAATCATAGAACTAGTTTGTAGAACAAAAATAATGTGTTTTTTGTTGGGGGGGGGTTTGTTAACATTTTGTCGTTTCTTGTTGTTGTTGTTGTTGTTGTTGTTGCTGTTGTTGCTGTTGTTGCTGTTGTTGTTGTTGTTGTTGTTGTTGTTGTTGTTGTTGTTGTTGTTGTTGCTGTTGTTGCTGTTGTTGTTGTTGTTGTTGTTGT
>NW_004797851.1:389787-392583 GCF_000002075.1 Aplysia californica
TGTTGTTGTTGTTGTTGTTGCTGTTGTTGCTGTTGTTGCTGCTGTTGTTGTTGTTGTTGTTGTTGTTGCTGTTGTTGTTGTTGTTGCTGTTGTTGTTGTTGTTGTTGTTGTTGTTACAACTAAACATGCACAAAAACAAAATAGTATACTGAACACCAAGAATGTAACGACCAACAAAACAACACCAATCATAATATCAACTTATGAAAGAAACTCGGATGACTAAGAAATAAAGCTGTTTCCAGCTACTCAGATCATGACTAAGTGTGTCTGGGGTGAGTTCATTACAAAGTGCCTATTATGAAATTGCAGATCCAGGTTACAAAACAGAATTATATGATAGTTGTTACACAAACACATACACACATACAGAAAGATTGTGTCCAACAAAAAGAATGTCACGCCCGCAGAGTAACGACCCACATAACAACTAACGAAGGAAATTTAGATGACTAAGAAAGAAGGTTGTTTCCAGCTTCTCAGATCACAAAATATGCTTAATCTAGAGTGCAGTCAGTACAAATCTATGTGTAAAATTACAGACCCAGGTTATAAAACAGATTTTGTGTTGGTTCTTAAACTTACATAAGCACAAAAAACAGAAAGACTAAGAATGCAAGAACCGAAAGAATAAAACCCAACATAAAGATTTACGGACAAAAATTCTGATAACTTAGAAACAACTTAGGAATGGGTTGTTTCTAGCTACTCACATTGTGACTAAGTTTGACTTGGGTTTAGAAAGTACAAAACTACTTATAAATTTGCAGATCCAGGTTATAAAACAGTATTATAATATGTTGGTTGTTACACCTATACATACACACACAAAAAACCCAAAAGATTATACTCAAGACTGAGAATGTAACGACCGACGAAACAAAACCAAAGATAACGACTTATTAAAGAAATTCAGAAAACTATTTTTTTTAAAAAAGATTTGTGTTTCGGAGTGTTGGCATTTGCAGGGTGTTTGGCTGATGGTATGTTTGTTATTGTTTTGTGTGTTAGCATGTTAGGGTGTGTTGAACAACTTTGTGAAAACCGAAGTAAACGCTCTACAGCTATACAGCATACATGTATAACACACACACACACACACACACACACACACACACACACACACACACTCACACACACACAAACACACACACACACACACACACACACACATACACACATAAACACACACTCTCTCACACAAACACACTCACACATATAATATATATCCAGCATTTCAGCTGTTACCCAGCATTTCACACAGATGAATGGCCCCTAGATATAAATGTATTTCTTTGAGATTTTGCGAGTGAAGGCTCCCTTCATATTCCTTTATATAACATGAGACAGAGGAGCTTATGCAATGCGCGATTGAAAGATACAGAGTCAAGTTCAACCCAACATGGTGAGTATTTGAGCATAAAAGTCCCTCCTGTTACCGGGGTCTGTAACGACTTATTATACAGAAATCCGATACACTCTCCTTTGGTTAGGAAGTATGCCAAGGTTACATTTAATGGTAAACAATCCAATTACAAAGGAGGCAAATCCAGACCGAGAGGCACTCAACGAACTCATGTTTGCAGACGACCTGTCAATGATGAACAACAAGATCCAGCTACAGGAGCATATGAACCAACTAAATGCGAGCTACGAGAAGTATGACATGAAGATCAGTATTAGCAAGACCGAAGTCATGACAATTAGCAGGAGACCAGACAAAGTGGATATCAACATCAATGGATCCCAACTAAAACAAAGCAGAGAGTACAAATACTTGGGCAGCATTTTCACAGAAAATGGAAAATTAGAAAGAGAAATAGAGACTAGATGCCAGAGAGCCAACGCAGTCAGCTATCAACTCGGCCCTCTCCTGACATCCCAATATCCCCATGAGCACCAAGACGAATCTCATCAACGCCATTTTCCTTCCAACACTCACATATCAGTGTCAGAAATGGTCCCTAACAAAAGCCCTAGAGAAGAAACTGGTCACATGCGAGATGAAATGCTTAAAAAAGAGCGGTCAACAAAACAAGAAGAGACAAAATCAAAGATGAAGTCATAAGGGACACCGTAGGAGCAACACCAGTCCTACCACACATTGAAAAACAAAAGGTCAAGTGGTTCGGACACCTCACGCGGATGCCCTCAAACCACCCAGCTCTGAGAGCATACAACATTAGATATTCTGGATGGAGAGCCAGAAGAAGACCAAGGCAACGATGGAGTGAATCTGTGGCAGACACCCTCAGAGCTCACGGGATTTCTCTCCTACAGGATACTCGCCTTGCTGCAGACAGACGCCTGTGTCTCCCCGCAGGTAGTCCAACGGTCTGTCTGTCTGTCTCTTCCGTGCTTCACTCTCTCTCTCTCTCTCTCTCTCTCTCTCTCTCTCTCTCTCTCTCTCTCTCTCTCTCTCTCTATCTATCTATCTATCTATCTATCTATCTATCTATCTATCTATCTATCTATCTATCTATCTTTCTCTCTCTCTCTCTCCCCCTCTTCCCTCATCCCCTTACATAGTGGGGACCGGACTGAGAGAAAGGAGAAGACACTCCGGTATCTGTCCGCCGACCTGTCATAGTTCGTTAAGCGTGAATATGTGCAGAGGACAGTAAGCTGATCGTGAGCTCTGCGGTTGCTAGAAGCCGCCCTCCAATCCTCCAATTCCCCCCCTCCCCACACACACAAACACATAAACACATAAACATACACACACACTCACACACACACACACAAACACACACACACACACACACACACACACACACACACACACACACACACACA
>NW_004797851.1:392683-396087 GCF_000002075.1 Aplysia californica
GCTTAGTTTTGTTCAAGGTACGTGTGTGCCAAGTGGCATGTTCCTACTAAAATTTGCAGTGGGGGGTGGAGTTAGGGAGCCCACTAATGTATTTTGGTTTGCCGTGGGCGCACAGTGTGACCTAAATCTGTCTTACCACTATTATAATTAATTGAAACTGAAACTGTGTTCTCAATGTGTATCTAACAATTTTTTAGGCTATCCAAATTTCTTTTTATCTTTTTTTGTGGTTTATGCTTAAGGCTACCTTGATTCCTTGAGGATTTGTTAATTAAGAATTCAAGGCACTTTTCCATTTCTTTGCTGGCCATTTTCTTCTGTTCTATGTTTTTTAAGAGCAACTTTGCCTCTACATTTTCCGATTTGGATACTTTTCCTTCTTTCCGACCTCTTCACGGAGTACCGGCAGTGGAATTTTAGTTGCCGCCGGGGGTTCCCCGCCGGGCGCCTTATCACGTCGGGGTCACGGGGGTCAGCTCCCTGTCGCCGCTCTGTCTGGGCGACCTAATTTTTGGTACTTTTCAACGTACAATTTAAGGTGTATCCTTGTATTTATGGTAAATCTCATTTAGTGCACCCAAAGCACGCATTTCTGCTCTTGAGACTCAAAAAAGAACGGACGTTGTATCTTGTCTGGTTATTTCGTTAGACGCGCTGGAGTAGGCAATGCTAAATTGTAAATGTTTTTGGACTAGCGTGAATGAAAAAAATCAATATAGAAAAAAGGCATTGTCAAAATCTGTCGAACTTTTGGAACATTAACGACATAACATTGGTGCAGATACTCAGAAAAGATGGTATCTGCGCATATAATAGAAGGCTGTAATTTTACAATTTTATCCTTCGGGCACACAATTCGCTATGAAGTAATTCCTCCAAAAACAACTTTATGTGTCTAATCGTGAATATTCGCATATTTTCTCGAAAGTTGATAAAAGTTACCATGAAGTTTCTCTATGAAAAGTACAAATCGATTTTAGTGCTAGAATACATCTTCGACATAGATCTAATACACGAACAGTATCTGTTACACTCCAGAAATTCCTTACTTTTCTTAAAACACTACGTCTAGGTTTGTAAGTTGACTGAATAATAGGGATGACTTCTCGTAATTGGGTTATAAGAATAATTTCTAGCTTTCCGGGGACACTGAATCAGCACCAGACTTTTAGAGCTTTTTTTTTGTTTCTATGACCATTTGCAATAACTGACAATGTGACTGATTTCTTTACATTCATAATTGTGTCCGTGCATATTTCCTACACAAAAACTAAGAATGAATGTTTTAGCTGTCATTATTTTTATTCCATACAAGAAGTTTATCTCTACCCATGTATTTACATGGTTTTGTGGGTTTTTTAATCGCTTATATTATATCTTTTTAGTTGTATGCACGCTGCCACAGACACAGCATGATTCATGAACAAACGCAGAGTAACTTTCTCTTGTTTAATAGTAAAATAAGAGCTAACGCTGATCGTCTTTAGTTTAAAAATGCAGATGTGCATCTTTCTTCTCTTATAACTTGACTATTACTACTCGCGCAGATTTAAGATTTACATGGTAAAAGGCATGATATTCGTAGTCAGTTTAATGCAGATTTTGGAGAGATCTGTCAAGCCTTTTTTAATTGACAATCATTTATTCATAAGTTTGTAACTAAAATAGGACAAATTGGGTACTCTACAAAACACTTGTCTAGAACAAAAACTAAGGCACAGAAACTAGCCATTCTAACGCAGAATAAATCTCAAGGCATTGAGCTTTTAGTACATTCGCGTAATGGTTTGCTATGTGGGATGGGGAAGAAGTTATATCGTTTTAAACATAGTAAAAAATGCGAACTTCCTGACCGACACCGGCAAAGTTGCTTCATGGCTCATTAACCCCGTGACCCCGAGCCGGGGAGCTCCGACGGGCTGCTGAGTCACGCGAACTAAAAGTAACAGAATCGGGCGAAAAGTGACGCCGTGTCTTGGACTGACTTACATTTGATCAAATTGTCTTGCTCGAACAAGTTCTATATCACTTACTCACTAGTTGCGTCTTTTTTTTTCCCCCAATTTCACAGACCTTTTCCACCTATGTTCAGTGCGTATATTCAAATGCTTTGTATACTGTTTACATAAGTAATAAATGGCCTAATTTGTCAAATATATTGGATATGTTATTTAATATGATGTTTTGAATTAGCACTGAAGTGTTTTAGCATATTAGCAGAAAGTACTCAAAATGTACTCATAAGTACTTTTTTAAAAAGTACTTGTACTCAAGTACATTTTACAGGAAAGTACTTTTACTGTACTTAAGTACATATTTTAGATTGGACTTAAATTTGTACTTAAGTACCTTTTTAAAAGTACTTTAACAGCTCTGGAGAGGACACTCCGGTATCTGTCCGCCGACCTGTCATAGTTCGTTAAGCGTGAATATGTGCAGAGGACAGTAAGCTGATCGTGAGCTCTGCGGTTGCTAGATGCCGCCCTCCAATCCTCCAATCCCCCCCCCCTCCCCACACACACAAACACATAAACACACACACACACACACACACACACACACACACACACACACACACACACACACACACACACATCCACCCCACCCTCCGCCCCCGCCCTCCATTCCCTCACAATGTCTTTCATTTTCCCAGTCAAGGTAAACAATTCAATCACAAAGGGAAGTAAGCAAAATTATTTAGTGAAGTGTACATAAACATGAAAAAAATGATATCAATAGGCGGATATTAGACCATATCTTTTCATATAAACTTTGAGCTTGTCAAGTATTAACAAATGGCCAAACATACACGGCCAACTATCGTCAGTTCTAATTGATCTCTTACGATTAGACATGATGAACAAAAAACTTTAGAACCCATAGCACAGTAGGGATAGCTGTGTACATAAGTAATAGGTGGTCGGGGGACGGAAGGCGGGGGCCTGTTGCAAAAATCACACAACAGGTAAAGGTGGATAGAGAGGGAATGTCGTCAGGTAGTCCAACGGTCTGTCTGTCTGTCTCTTCCGTGCTTCATTCTCTCTCTATCTCTCTCTCTCTTTCTTTCTCTCTCTCTCTCTCTATCTATCTATCTATCTATCTATCTATATATCTATCTCTCTTTCTCTCTCTCTCTCTCTCCCTCTTCCCTCACCCCCTTACATAGTGGGGACCGGACTGAGAGAAAGGAGAGGACACTCCGGTATCTGTCCGCCGACCTGTCATAGTTCGTTAAGCGTGAATATGTGCAGAGGACAGTAAGCTGATCGTGAGCTCTGCGGTTGCTAGATGCCGCCCTCCAATCCTCCAATCCCCCCCCCCTTCCCCACACACACAAACACATAAACACATAAACACACACACACACACACACACACACACACACACACACACACACACACACA
>NW_004797851.1:396187-403333 GCF_000002075.1 Aplysia californica
GGTATTCTGCTCTTCCATGCCTTTACAGGCTGTGATATTGTGTCTGCATTCAGTTGAAAGGGCAAAAGGTCAGCATGGCAGACGTGGGATGAGTGTACTGAACTGTTGATGATACACGACTGGAGATCTCTCCCAGGAAGTACAGATCCTACGAAGCTATTCCGCCAACTGGTACAGCCCTTGTTCAGCACATTAGATGTGCTGCATACCAATCAGCATGCATATGGAGCCGGGCTTTGGAGTGTCAGTTTGAAGAGGAAAGTCCTGCAGAAGAGGGCTGGAAACAAGAAGAAGACTGCTGGAGTATCCTATTGTCTGAGCTCCAACCCATTGCTCAGAGTTGCCAGCAGCTTACGAAATGCTAGTGCAAGACGTTGTGTCGTGGACGTTGCAACAAGTTCAGTTTGAGCTGCACAACAATGTGCAGCTGCACCTGCTGAATTGGAGTGATTAATGCTCAGCTGGTCATGATAATGATTTTACATGCAGGTTTACCGTACTGTAGGCCTATTTTGCTTAGCTTACTACTTACTCGTTTCCATTGTCAGATACATGTATTACACAATGTAACATATTGTTAAATATCTGTAAAAATCAACAAAATCAGTGTTTGGTAGCTTTTCATTCATTTAAAAGACTTCCCTTTGTCAGATTCTAATTCTCAATTGTCAAAAATGTCAGAAACGATTTTGGTATCCTAAAAACTGGATAAGAAGAACCATAGATGCACCAAAGAGTCTGTGAATGGCCGCCATCTTGGAAAATGGCCACCATTTTAGATTTTCACGTGGCTGGCAATCTTTTATGAAATAACAACCCAAAAGTAATGTGCATGCCAATTTTGGTGCTTGTATGACGATGTGAATGAACCACAAAGGCACAGATATATTCCAAAGAGCCCGCAAATGGCCGCCCTCTTGGAAAATGGCCGCCATTTTGGATTTTTTCGTGGTAAGCGTTCTTTTAATATGAAACAACAGCCCGAAATCAAAAGTAATGTGCATGCCAATTTTGGTGCTTGTATGACAATGGGAATGAACCACAGAGGCACAGATATACCAAAGACCCGTAAATGGCCGCCATTTTGGATTTTCATGTGGTAAACGTTCTTTTATGAAACAACAGCCCAAAAGTAATGTGCATGCCAATTTTGGTGCTTGTATGACAATGTGAATGATTTTACACTTAGCTGCCCCACTAATATCCCTCATTCCCAAAGACTCGGGCTCCCCCTAGAAATGAAAAACTACCGCCCCATATCCCTCCTAAATGTAGATTATAAAATTCTCTCTAAAACCCTCACAAACAAGTTGAGACCGTTCATGAAGGATCTGATACACACCGACCAAGCTAGCGCAGTACACAGCAGAACGATACAAGACCACAACCACACACTTAGAGACATCATAACATACACCGAAGACAAGCAGCTACACACTTGCATATTATCACTTGACCAGACCAAGGCGTTCGACAGAGTTTCCCACTCTTTCCTCAACAAAATTCTAAAAGCCTGTAACTTCGGCCCCAAGTTCTGTAAATGGATCAAAATTCTTTATAAAAACCCGCATTCCGCTGTGTTAGTCAATCAAACTCTGTCAAGCGCCTTCCGCCTGGGCCACTCCGTACGACAGGGCGACTCCTTGAGTCCACTACTGTATGTACTGACACTAGAGCCACTCTTAAACAAAATACAGCAGGACGAGAGGATCAGAGGAATCCAACTCCCGGGCGGGGGGGGGGGGAACAAAAACTCATAGCGTTTGCAGACGACACCAACTTCTTCCCGAGCACCCCCAAATCCTCTAAGCTAATCCTAGAACACTTTCGACACTTCGGCAAAGGAAGCGGATCGCAAGTAAATGAGACAAAAACACAGGTGCTAGCGTTAGGAAAATGGAAAACAGAAATAGGAGACCCGCTTCACGCACACCTTGTGCAAGAAATTAAGATTTTTGGTATTTATTATAAGAAAAATAGGAACCAGAACCCTCAAAACTCGTGGAAGAAGTTGGCCGATAAAATTCTGAACCTCCTTGCTAAACTTTATTTCAAACTTCAATTTTCGGCCGTAGCCTACTCGTGAACAACTATTTTTCATTCTTATGTTCACTTATTTTTTTTATTATACATGTACCAAACAAGTAGATCTAGTGTTTCTTTATGTCGGTATTAAACTTTTTTTTTTTTTAAAGAACTAAAGAACTAAAGCAGACGATCTACAGCATTTAAACTAAAGTTCCTTTTATTGCTGTTTTAAGTAAATCTAATTTGGGGCATTAGTAAAACAACTGAGACAGCTCTGGACTCACTAAAGATAAAAAAGGGAACTTAACGTTGTTTTGTAGCCTGGACAATTGTTTGTCTACACAGTGTAGTGATAACTGATATTATGCTGTGTATATATAGCAAGCTCAGCACCAAACACAATCTGGCTATGGTTTCCTTTGTCACCAATAAACTTAGATATCTATCCTATACACTACCTCATACATTTTAGACACAAGCCTATCTTTGGCTACTCCCATCCATTATTTTCCCATAAAAATAATTAGGATTGATGATGCTGTTATATTACTATGTATTTATCTATCTATCTATCTATCTATAAATATATTAGTATAATATAAATATAATATATATAAATATAATATATATAGATCTATTTAAGTCAGTGAGTTAAGTGAGTGAAATTGGTACCTCAGATTAGTAGATCTAGCTTGGATTTTGTGATGTTTAAGTAAGTAATTAAACACAAAGACGAGGCAAAATTGCAGTGGTTACATCTGATATCAATTAACTGAAAGGTAGGCACTGATCAGACCAGACTCTTAATCTCTTCGAATATTTTCTTCAAAACGGAGATCTGGGTCTAGATCTAGAATCTAGATCTAATCTGTCTAAATTCGTATCAATCTTATTCTGACTCTTACCAATGAAATGAAAGAGGGGTTCCTTTGGAGGCTCTGTTAGTACACTAATAAATGCAGCAGTGTTGCACCATCCTTTCTGGTCTCGTTTTATTGTAAAGAAAGTCTCTGCTAAGGCTGCAATAATAATAACAATAATAATAATAATAATAACAATAATAATAACAACAACAACAATAATAATAATAACAATAATAATAACAACAACAACAATAATAATAATAACAATAATAATAACAACAACAACGATAAATAATAATAATAATAATAACAATAATAATAATAACAATAATAATAACAACAACAACAACAATAACAATATAATAATAATAATGCAGATCATTTCTATAGCGCCCACGAACACAGCTCTATGTGCTTTACATAAATGCATGTATGAGCAATATTCACACACACACACACACACACACACACACACACACACACACATACACACACACACACACACACACACACACACACACACACACACACACACTCACACGCACACGTCACACGCATACGCTTACACATCGTACAAACATGATCTAGATCTAGAGATCTAGATATCTACATCTAGATCTCGACGTCTAGATCTATGGGGATTTGGCTTTTCTTTGGGTTACATAAACGAGTTTCAGTATTATTTTCATTAAGCTGGAGCGTATTATCAATCATCCAGTTCTTGACATCATCAATGCACATACCCATGGTGGCAGGGGAGGTTTTAACATCTAGATCTAGTGGTGGAGCAGATTTATACAACTGTTTATTATCTGCGTACATGTGATAATTCATACTCAACTGTGCTTTCTAGTCACAGCTCCAAGCGGCTGTGTATATAACGTATACTCGATTGGACCCAATAAGACGTTAATCCAGAAAGGGACTAGATCTAGATCTAGATCTAGAGGTTTCATATGCTTGCACTTTTAATAGAATCGCTTTGGATTAAAACATAACGTTAGAATCAAATAAAACACGTAAGAGCAAAGACACGCCCATTCACATGTAAGAGCAGCTACACGCCCACTCACATGTAAGAGCAGAGACACGCCCACTCACATGTAAACAAAAGTTTTGGCCCACTGAAAAATGGCCGCCTACAAACTCAAACGTTTCCGTGTCACGTGACCTCGTACGGACTCTAGTATAAAAGGAGATAACTCTATGTAGCGGACAAAAACAAACACAAAATAGCACACTACTACCTCGGCACACGCCTCAGTAAACACACACCGATAGACAACGCAACGCCACACCACTTCGGCTCGCTACCAACCAGAGGCGAAGCGTCTATATAATCAAATAATCACTGCTTCCCTTCCTAATTTTGAAACATTGTCGCAGTCAAATTCACCCATAGACGTAAACCTCATAAATTAAATGTAAAAAGACGTTCATAATCACCAATGAACAATAGACTATGCCTAAACTTCAAAACCGTTTCATTGCCACAGAAATAGTCTGTTCGCCCCCATCGGGCCACTCCATAGGCAGTCAGAGTCAGAAGCTTTGATTAAGTAAGCTTAAAGTGAGACTTGAAAGTAGTGATGGGCAGGTATCGATACCAGGTACTCGATACTTAGATACCTATAGGTATTGGTATCGGTACCGATACCTGCTCTAAACATCGATACCTATGTGTTATTTATCCCAGGGCTGCCAAAGCAAGTGACTTGGGCCTTGAGAATTTTTTGTTTATCAAAACTGATAAGTTTTCGTAGGGGGCAAGCGTTTTAAATTAATCTAGTGATTTTTTTACAAAAAGAGAGAAGTTTTTCATGAAATGTATCTAGTGATTTTGCAAAATCCTCACTGACAACCCTGATTTATCCTCATTGGTTTAATTTAAAGTTGCTAAAAATCTGGTAAATTGAATTGCCCTTGTAGAACTCTTGTGTTTTTATTTTCCAATACTAACATTTTCTGCAAAGTTGACTTTCCTCCCATACTTCACTTAATTGTTGTTTTTAGTCTCATATTTGGGTATTTCTCTCTTTCTCTCTCTCTCTCTCTCTCTCTCTCTCTCTCTCTCTCTCTCTCTCTCTCTCTCTCTCTCTCTCTCTCTTTTACAAATAATTTTTGTTTTGAGTCTCAGCTAAATAGTCACTTGTCTAGACACGATTACCTAAATACTTGGAAAGGTATAGTTTTATTTTTGTCTTTACTTATTACCCCCGGCGTATGTTACCAATAGCATTAGGTATCGAGGTATCGGTATCGATACCTTGAAAAAAGTACTAGGTATCGACATTGATACCTAAATTGTGGTATCGGCCCATCACTACTGAAAGTCAACCAATAGATTTGAAGGGAACATGTGCATAGCAGTCAGAACTGTTTCATTGTCGCATATACCCTGTTCACCCCTTTCGGGCCACAGTTATAAGCACCCAGACGCGCTGATTATCTAAGCGAACTATTACACTGGTCGAGTCTACCTCACAGATGTGAGGGGAACTAACTCCCCGGTGCTCCGACTACACTGCTAGTGCTTGTTTTTTTCCTGGACTTTTTAACGTCCTATAATCAGATCGTGACCTCGATTATGACAGCGGCTCCTGGCTGCGAAAAGCTAGACAAAAAACAGCCAAATGTGAAATAAAAAAATAATAATAATTGGCGTGCTCTACCAAAGTGTTTCGGCTGTCTGGTATAACATGCCATTGTAGTGCTGACATCTGTGCCTCTTTCCTTGGTGTTCGTGTGTTCAAATCGAAAGTTAAATTTAAGGTTAGTTAGAATAAATATTTAATGAAATACTTTCCCGATTGTTTTAGCGGTTGAACAAGCATACAACATGAATTCAGGATTTGTTTTCTTCATTCACAACTCAAGAGTTGCCGCCTCCAGTGCCAGTAAGATTCTTGTGACTTGTGTGAGTATGATATCTCCAGGCCCTATCTGGTCCCATTTCACTTTGATTACCTTGTCAAACAAGTCAGCCTTCGCCCCTGCTACCAACATTCCAAAAGAACGCACTAGACACGCTGAAACGACACGGCGAGCTAAACAAAACCACTCACAACACAAAAACTACATACAAGGCTCTCGTCCTCCCGACAAGCGACAGCGCTACACGAACAAATACCTCGGGGAAGGAGATACGCTCTTATCGATTTTTCGGAAGCCTTTAAAAACCTCTTTATTAAATGTACCACCCCACTTCAGAAACAAACCACCTACCGAATACTATTTTCTATTACCCCGACATCAGAAGGACAAAGTAAAAAGATCAACAAAATTATTCCCTGCAAAATTTGTAAACAAAACGTTCAAGAAACAGAGGAGCATATCTTCTTCTCTTGCGCGTACATACAACCCATCAAACAAGCACTCGCAAAAATGTTAGGCGCACCGCACAACACACCAGTAGACATTTACAAAGCAATTTTTCTCAACATAATACCAACAGAAGACAACGACACACACACAGTCAAACTGCACATCTTATCACTATACAGAGACACCGCATGGCAAGCTCGTCTTCAGACAACTTTTTGTAACACCCGCCACACACCCACCACCATCATGCACATGTATACACACAAACTTATACACACACTAAGTTCTAACGAAACACGATCAGTGGGCAACGTTTGAACGCATGACGAGCTGAGCTGTGGATGGAGAGACAGTGCGAGTGACAGAGCGAGTGAGAGGAGGAATGTATGAGTATATCCACAGGCGACAGAAACTAGCAGACGACGACGCGACGCAACGACGACACCGACCCCCCCCCCCCCCCCCCCCCCCCCCCCCAGGGGGGTGAGTGGGGGAATAAAGCAGCTCACGAACGAAAGGAAAGCGGCTACGGCTAAGGGCACTAAGGCAGTTTTGCCAATATTATTGTCCATAGTTCGCGGAGTGCAAGTGAATGAGTGAGATTTCTTTGTGCGTGCTTGGAGAGAGGGGGCGGGGTATGAGAGTTATGCGGACGGGGATGAGCCGCGGGAGAGAACTTGTGAATTACCTGAGTGAGTGAAAGAGAGGGACGATTTATGATCCCTGGAGTGAATGGTTCCTGCGTTCTATTTTTGTATACTTTGATTTTTTCTTGAAATAAAGGCCGAAATAAAGCCCGAAAAAAACAGATACACACACACTCCTCACTCTTCACTTACACACCTACTACCACATGCAGACACACTCATACACACACATGCACACACACACACACACACACACACACACACACACACACACACACACACAC
>NW_004797851.1:403563-415557 GCF_000002075.1 Aplysia californica
CGGAGAGGGGACTTACCGGCGAACCTGGCACTGTGGGGGATGAGCCGGACCTACAGGGAGCCTCAAGTGGAGGATTGGAAGGTGTGTGAGAGAGAGTGACCAAAGATAGATAACAAGGCTAAAACAGCTCCTGGACATGGATTGCTGGTGTCACTATATATACATTATTGATGGTCAAAGATGGATAGAGAGGGAATGTCGTCAGGTAGTCCGACGGTCTGTCTGTCCTTTCCCACCCGTCCGTTACAGTGAGACTTTGTTATGCTTTGACCAATGTCCAGTTACGCTGTTATGCCTACCACTCCAAAAATATGATACTTAACGGCATTGTTGACGTGCGCTCTTTATGATTCGTGTTTTTAATGCTTTGTTTCACATGGACAAGATCAGTAAACCCTGTATTAGACCGCTTGGAATCCTCAGTTTAAAAAAATGTGAGGCAGCGTGGTGGAATCAGGCTCTCGTCAAAATAATCAAAGTGAAGAAACTTGCATTTTTCAGCAGGTTTGTGAATTTTTATCAATTTTCTGTTTTTTGGCTCAACATCTTTCATGCCCATTAAAGAACTCATTTCCGTGTGGATTTTTCTGAAAAACGTCGATTAAAGGCACAAAGAATGTAAATTTTCTGTTACCACGGAATCTTAAGCTAAGGAAATAACTAGTGTTTGGCGGCTATTTTCTCACTAATTTTACCTCTGAAAACAGGTGACCCTCACCTCCTTCTTTCGCAAATATCTCGACTTGTATTCAAGGTAAATGGATATTTCTTTCATTCAAATAAAGACAAAGGAACAAGCTTTAAGACAATACCAATAACTCTACATGCTCAAAAATTGACGAGAGCCTGATACCACCACGGTGTCTCACAAATAGACAGTAGAAACAGTACACTGAGTGTTTGCTTACGCTAATTGGTGGCTTTTAAGCACAACAGGGGTATCCCGAAAAATGCTGTTTTGAGAAAATCGAAGGTAAAGTTTTTTGGACCCTTGTTCACTTTCTTTAAAAACAAGGAGAGTTTTCCCTATAACCAAACAAATATACACACCAATGAAACCAAACTTCTCCTATTGGAGGGCAATGCCCACTTTTGGTGTAGATCTAGGTCAAGATTTCTGGAGACCCCCGAAATCTGGGCTAGCCCGCATGTCATTAGAAGCGACCAATTATACGTGTTGGTGGTAAAATAAAAATTATAAAAAAAATAATAAAAAAATAAAAGAAAAAGAGAAGGTACTGGTATTGGACGTAAGGAAGGGTCCTTAGGGGTTTTACTAATGACCCTGAAGTTCACTCAGCCAAAAAAGTGTCCGCGGAAGTCCGCGCATTGGTTCAGATGGTACTGCAGTCTTTGTTTTGAAGCTCTCTTTCGTTTCTCCTGACGAAGAATAGGAATGGCACAGTTTGTTATTTTCGCTTTCATTGTTTTTCACACAAGTAGAGTAACTCTGTTCGCAAAGTCCGCACTTTTTCGAAGAAGACACCATCGGATTTTGGGGACACTTTTTAATTGGCTCAAAGAAAGGAGTGAACTATCTTGTTATGTACGATCTTTGATTGACCATACATAACATCTCATAACTTTCATTTTGATAGTCATTGAGATGTTTCTATTTTTCAGGACAGTCCAAGAAAGGAAAATATCCGAAAGACGTTTGAATGGGCAAAGTGCGTAATACAAAAACTCTGGGCTTCAAATCATTGAGTCGTATTTGGAAAAAAACAACCACGAAACAATTTACACTTATGGGAGAAACCATGGCTAACTGAGAGTTGTAAATACGGGCTGATATTTTAGAATTTCGTTTAGTTTAGTTTAAGTAAGAGTTTTATGACACTTGCAACACAACAACGTCATATAAAGACCGAAGATTAGAGGAGCTACAAAAGAGTAACAAACACACAAAAGAAGGCGGAGAGATATGGACGATAGATGTCTGATAGTAAAGAAGGAGCAAACCACACCAGAGCACCCGCCAACCATCCAGTGATGTTTCAGAAAGAAATATTTGAAGACTAAAGGCGAAAACTCATGATACCCAAACCACAGCCCCTTTTTTTCCAAATCTCTACTGTGTGACAAAATCAATCATCATCATCATCATCATCATCATCATCATCATCATCATCATCATCATCATCATCATCATCATCATCATCATCATCATCATCAATTATCATCATCATATCATCATCATCATCATCATCATCATCATCATCATCATCATCATCATCATCATCATCATCATCATCATCATCATCATTAATTCTCGTTCTCAAGTAGTGAGTTTCATCTCTCTCATGTCCCTTTCCACACAAATCCTTCATGTTTCCCGTGGCCTAACCCTGCCTCGTGCTCCCTGTGGGATGTCTTGTGATGTTTCCGCTGTGCTTTCTGAATGTGTGTCCCATCCAGCACCACTTTCTTAGTTTTATTTCTACGTCTATGTCCTTTTGTCATGTCCTTTCACACAGCTCTTCATTTCTTATTCGTGGCGTCCGTGGCCTAGTGGTTAGGCTCTCGGACTCGCAACCGTAAGGTCGTGGGTTCGAATCCCGTCAGGGACCCGACGTTGTGTCCTTGGGAAAGGCACTTTGCACAAATTTTCCTCACTTCATCCAGGTGGAAATGGGTACCCAGCAATAGACAGTGAAAGATCCTGTCAGTTTGATAGTGTTTGAGCGCGTGAAATCCGCAGCTTGCATTGTATGTTTCCTCGGAAGCTGAGAATGTTTCTGAGTGTTCTCAGAGGGTCTACGAGAACAGCATAAGTAGGCTACAGTAAGAATGTCAGAGGGACTCACAGAATGGTTCGAGATAACATCCGGAGTAAGAAAAGGTTGTGTCCTATCACCACTACTGTTTATCATATATATGGATAGAATTACAAAAGAGGCCAACACAGGACCAGACGCCCTAAATGAATTACTCTTCGCTGGTGACCAAAGCCTGGCCCACAAAGATGAACGAAGTCTCCAACACCACACCACCAGATTAAACGAAGAATGTAAAAACTACGACATGAAGATCAGCATCAACAAAACAGAGATAATGAAAGTAAGCAGAAAGCCAGAACCACTCAAGATACACATCAACAACAACAGTCTCAGACACGTCCAATAATTTAAGTACCTTGGAAGTATATTCACAGAGGATGGGCGACTGAAAAGAAAAATTAATTGAAACTCGAGTACAAAAGGCCAATAATGTTAGTTACCAGCTTACTCCACTACTGAAACATCCTAACGTCCCCATGACAACAAAACTCAAAATGATCAACACCATATTCATCCTAACACTCACCTATCAATGCTAAACATGGACCTCGAACAAGACATTAGAGCATAGAATTACAACGTGTGAAATGCAATGCCTTGAAAAAGCAGTAAACAAGATCAGGCGAGACAAAATTACAAACTCAGTAATCCGAGAAATAGGGGGCACAAATGATGCCATGCATCACATCCAACCAGTGGCGGTGGGTGGACCAAAATTTGGGTGGGGCTTAGGTTGCTTCCAGTTCTTTACCACCAAATAACAAGCAATAAGAATTAAACAGTGATGATTTTTCTATACTCACGGTGAGCCACGGCAGTTTGAGAACCATTCAAACGAGAAGAGTTGCCTTTGTTTTCCATCTCTTTGTTCTTAGTTAAATTCTTGTTGATGGTGGGGGATGAAGCCCATTCACCTCTGTGGTTAGCTGTGTGATTCTCGGGAAAGTAGTCGAGTACGGTAGGTTACCTATTTGACACTGAAGAAAACAAGGACAGGCCGAGGCGTGAGCCACGGACTTATGAAGACTGCGTGAGTAGCGGTCGAGGCGCAGAGCAGAGAGTTGCGACCAATCAGTGCAAGTTGGATCGCTACACGAGGTGGGTGAGCATAGTTAAACCATATGCGTGTATAGTTAAACTACAAGCTATTTCGGCGAGGTGCTCTAGATCTATATAGAGCCAGATATTTAGTGCTAGAAATCTAGTGATGGCATCGAAAATAACGACGGACATGATCAAGCCTTTCAGTTTCAGTGACAATAGGGATGTTGTGGCATGGTTGGCTAAGGTTAAACTCGTCGCGGGTTTGAAGAACATTCAGGATCTTGCGAAATCTGTACCGTTGTTCCTGGAGGGAAATGCATTGGCGTTGTACTTACAGCTTAGTGAGCTCGAAAGATCACAATATGAGACAATTGAGAAGCGTCTTCTAGAGGCATTCACAGACAGCTCATTTGTTGCGTTCAGTAAGTTGACACAGAGGAGGTGGGACGGTGAGCCTGTTGATGTATTCGCGAACGAACTAAGGAGATTGGGAGGATTGGCTGGATTTTCAGGCAGCGAACTGGATAGGCTGGATAGATTGTCCTTTGTAAATGGATTCGTGTGATATTGTGTGAGCTCCAACGGAGGAGCCGGGTCTTCGAAGTTGAACTGTCAGAGGTAATAGCAAGAGCTAGAATCCTTACAGCAAGTAAGACTGGAATGGTCAGCGTTGCGGCGGCAGGCGGAGCCATGGCAAACGAAATGGGAAGCTACAGTCAACGTGTGAGGGCATTTAAATGTTCTTGTTATCGATGTGGTGGACCACATATGGCTAATTTTTGTAGTCATCGTGCTGACATTGTTTGCTACCACTGCAATGAAGTTGGGCACATAGCCAGTCGATGCACTCAGAGGGGAAACGGTGCCTATCAGAAGAAACATGAAAATTAGCTTCAGGTGGCTGCTGCGCCGGGAGCTACCCGTTTGAAATGAGGGCGCAGTCTTTACCGATAATTCAAGTTGGCGTGAAGGGAGCTAAGGTCAAAACATTGGTATATACATGTTGTATGGTCACAGTGGTCAGTTCACAGATAGTTGGAAATTGCGTGGGCGGGAATTATATGATAGCTTTTGATGGTTCACGAATGCAGTGTCAGGGGAAGAAAGAGCTAATCATTGACGTGCGAGGTGTCTCGGTCTCCGTAAATGCAATTGTCTTAGATTCTATTCTGTCTGATATTGATGTGGTGCTGGGAACGGATGCTATAAACAGCCTGGGAGGAGTTTCAGTCAACCATGGTACAGTTGAGTTAGGTGTCAAATGGTGTGGGGCAGCGGAAATGGAAACTGAATCTGATCCCCCAGACCAGGCAACGGGGAACATGAAGAGAGCAGAGAGCGCTGTTTACGAACACAGGGAGGTTGAGGTTATTGACGACAGTGAATTTAAGACAGTTTTTGATGGCAATACATGGACAGTGGAGTGGAAATGGAAAAGGGATCCTCCCCACCTGAAGAATAAGATCGGATGCTATGGTAAACAGATGGATATGAAGACTACGGAAGGTTTTGAGAAAGAGATACAAAGTTGGATAGAGGAAGGAATACTTTTACCATGGAATGAGAAAGTAGAAATAGGCATAATCCCGCTGATGGCTGTTGTTCAACCTACCAAGAACAAGGTAAGACCTGTTCTTCACTACAGAGAGCTCAATAAATATGTAAGTAGTCACACGGGGGGTGACTTCACGGATGTATGCGGCGAGACATTGCGAGAGTGGAGACAGACGACAGGTGCAGCAACGATTGTCGACCTGAAAGGTGCTTACCTTTAAATTTGGGTGTCACAAGATCTATGGAAATATCAACTAGTGAATTTCAAAGGTAAAACATGTTGCCTGACAAGACTTGGATTCGGTCTTATATCGGCACCCCGCATCATGAAGATCTTGTAAACGGTATTGAGTAAAGATGAGAAGATAGACTCTGCCACGCAGTCCTACATTGGTGACATTCTGCTGGTTGAGAGCAAGGTAACATCTGCTGCACTGGCGAAGCACCTGGGCAACTATGGGTTGACAACGAAAGAACCAGAGCCATTGGATGGTGGCGCTGCATTAGGTTTGAAGTTGAAATCTGATTCCACGGGAGATCTCATATTTTCCAGAGCCAACAGGATCCCCCATGCAGTGTCTAAAGTCACCAAACGGGAGTTGTTCTCGATCTGCGGAAAACTTACAGGCCATTATCCTTGCTTGATGGTTAAGAATAGCATGCAGCTACATAAAGAGAAGGGCAAATGGTACCAATTGGGAGGAGATTGTAGACGATGAAGTGGAGAAAATGTTGAAGGAAATGTTGAGCCGTTTGACTCCCGTCAAAGGCAAATGGTACGTTCCTAAAGCAACTAAAGGAACCGTATGGTGTGATGCTAGCAGTATCGGACATGGTGTGTTACTTAAGGTCAATGGCAACGTAGTAGAGGATGCTGCATGGCTTCGGAAACCTTCAGATTTTGATCATATCATCGTAGCAGAGCTGGAGGCTGTGATGAAAGGTGTAAACATGGCCATTAAGTGGAACATCTCTGAAATCGAAGTTATCACTGACTCAGCAACGGTGGCTGGTTGGATCAAAACTGTTCTATCGGAAGAGAGGAGAGTGCACACCAAAGGGACAGCGGAGTTGATTGTGAAGAGACGATTAGGGATATTAAAAGGCCTTATTAATGAGTTTGGTCTGGTTTTGTCGATCACCTTGGTTCCGACCAGAAAGAACAAAGCAGACATTCTGACAAGAGTGAAAAAGGAGTGGTTAAGCATTGGCGGGTATGGAATGGAGGAGGGAGAACCAGAACCATGCATTTGTGCTACTGGTCATCTTGACTTGAAAGACTTGCACGATATGCACCATATGGGGGTAGACCGTACTTTGTATTTGGCTCGGAAGGTGCAACCAGAAACGAGCCGTGCTGATGTTAAAAAAGTCGTACAAGCTTGTGAGCAATGTCAGTCTATCGATCCTGCACCAGTTGTCCATAGGCGGGCAACCTAGATGTCGCTACAGACTGGACAAGATTGGCAATAGACATAATTCACCATCATCAAGTGCCATACCTGTCAATTGTTGATTGTGGCCCAGGGCGATTCGCAATTTGGAAGAAACTGAAGAGAGAGAGAGACAGCAGGGTTTGTGACGGAAGTAGTTGAAGAACTCATGTTTGAGAGAGGACCAGTGCGCGAGATCTTAATGGATAATGGCACAGTGTTTCATTCAGATTGTTTTTGGCAGATGCTTCAGAAATGGAATATCAAACCATTGTTCAGAGCTGCATATAGGCCTACGGGGAGCGGGATTGTTGAGAGACACCACCGTACAGTGAAGTCCATTGCAGAAAGAGGAAACATTTCCCCACAAGAAGCTGTGTTATGGTAGAACTCAACACCAAGAGCAGGTTTGGACCCAGCATCAGTGCCACAAAGAGCTGTCTACCGTTATGATTGGAGAAACCATATCGCTGTTAATGAAGAAGAAGACGGGCAAGGAAGATTTGAAGTTGGAGATGATGTTTGGGTTAAACCACCCCAGAGCAAATGCACGACCAAGTGGAATAGAGGTACGGTTACGGGAGTAAACTCGATCAACAATGTTGCTGTCGATGATATGGCTCGTCACGTTCTCGGTGTTAGAAGAGTGGTACGAGATGTAACTTCAGAGGAAGAGGATGATGAGGAAGGTGGCAGTGAGCCGCAAACCATGCAGACCCTGGCAAGAAACGAAGGTGCAGGTGAACCCCCTCCCAGGCGGTATCCTGATCGAGTCAGGAAAACCCTCGGTTGGTTGGTGGACTATGAAACTCAGTAAATTTTAATGGAGTAATCAAGTGTACAAGTACAAAGTGTAGATAGCGTTGAACCATGTCCTGTTCGCAAGTTGAAGAACTTCAGAAAATTATTGTTGTTGCTTATTTTGTTTTGTTTGATCTTGACATCACGGGGGCTTGTGGTTAGCTGTGTGATTCTCGGGAAAGTAGTCGAGTACGGTAGGCTACCTATTTGACATTGAAGAAAACAAGGACAGGCCGAGGCGTGAGCCACGGACTTTTGAAGACTGCGTGAGTAGCGGTCGAGGCGCAGAGCAGAGAGTTGCGACCAGTCAGTGCAAGTTGGATCGCTACATGAGGTGGGTGTGCTTAGTTAAACCACATGCGTGTATAGTTAAACTACAACCTCCAAATTCCTCTAATTAGTTTTCGTGTTATGAAAAAGTTGCCTTACGAGTAGTTCGACCTGAGTTATAACTGTTAAATCTCAGCGGCACAAACACAAACATGGACACACAGCACTTCAAACATAATACCTCTATGAGCTGGATTAGGCCGTGTAGTCGAGAAAGTTGAAGGCACCCAACAAAGAACCAATGAGCGCATAGGTATTTGTGTCAGTGGGGGAAAGTGTGTCGTAAACATTCACTCCATTGTCAGGGCTAGGAGAGCGTGAGCCCTCTGTACAGTGTAATTTTTTCCCAGTCTTGTACCTTTTTACAAGAAGAGTTTCATTAAGGACGGGCTGTGGGAAAAGGACTCATCTTTGCTGAGCCCTAAAACATTTGATTGGCTGCTGGGTTACTATAGTTGTAAGCGGTGACAACACTGATTGGATAAGCGAGCAAGCCACCAAGTTGATCACTCTGTGTTCATTGCGTGCGGTCATAACAGTTTCAACAGCTTTTTCATTATGGAGAAACTTTCATTTACTTGGGGTAGAGTTGGGGTTGGTGGGTGGGGAGGGGGTAGTGGCTCAAGCCCGTGAGCCCTTCACTGCCCACCGCCACTGCATCCAACACCAAAGAATCAAATGGTTCGGACATCTCCTACGATTACCAACACACCATCCAGCATAACGTGCCTACATTTAAAAAAAATTCGATGGCAACAAGGCGAGAGGGCGACTGAGAAAGACCTGGATAGATGGAGTCCGGGATACATTAACCACCCAGGGCATCCCCCTGACCCAAGCTCTCCGGCTGGTGACAGAGAGACGTCTCTTTCTTCCCGTGACACCCAAAATGGTACATGTATAAGCCGCGGTTAAAAGTAAAGTAAAGTAAAGTAACACTTAGTCTTCAGTCAGCGGGAAAAGGAGACCTCACCAGTTTTCCTCTTTTGTCTTTATTTGAACTCTCTTACTTTTATTTACTCCTCTTTTCACATTGTTAATTCAGCCGTTGTTATAATACGGTATCCCAGTATTCTCAGGAAGTTTGTAAAGTTTTTGGGGTGAAGTTTTTTTTTCTTTAACAGAAGGTGAATAATGCAGATGAAGTCAAAGAATGTAGATCTAATAGCTTTTTTACCTACCCAACCTGAACAAATGGATCTAAAAAAAATATCAGGGCAATATAAGATTTTATAATCATTCGAGCAGAGAAACGAGTGATGATCTGCGATTGCCAATGCCTGTTTCGGATGTCATGCACTAAAAAGCGCAAGGCTCTTACACCAATTTTCTTGCGAGAACTGAGTTACACACTACACGACTACACGTTACTGGCACAGATGCCCTTTATACTGTGTCAAAGGCTGAAGACTATATCATTCTGACCTGTATTTTTCCAGTTTGGTGTTCAACAAATAAAGTCTAAAACATTTAAACTTTAAGAATGTCAATCTTTGTCTCCTATTTTCTCAAATCTATGTGTCATTGAGTTAGGCTTAAAACCCTGTCATTCTTAAGAAGCGAACTGTGCCAGTTGAAGTTGAAGAAAAAGAAAACGAAGGGATTTGGGAAATTCCCGTGAGTCAAAACTTGCACCATTGTGTGCGTCCACAGACCACCACGGTATGTGCGACAGTTTAGAACACTTGTCCAGTGCTGAACCACATTTTGTTGTAACCGTTTAATGGCATGTTCACGAAACCAAGACGAGACAGAATCTTGCGATAGCTGAATATTCATAGGCCGAGAGGAGTGCGGTAGGTTGTTTTATCTTTCCGTAATGTTTTATAATTTGGTGTCTGTCGAGTTACATTTCAGGATCTTCTGCTGCAAGCTCAAAGATAACACAAGCTCATGGTTTTGGTGTAGATTCTACTTGTGATGTCATCGCCCAGCTGTTTACACGTGCTAAGCTCAAAATTTAGAGTTTTTAAAAATTGCAAAATTAGTTCTTAATCTGTACGGTATAGGTTGCACGTGCTCGAGAAGTATTTTGTCAAATTTTAAATTCTAAATATTGAACCCCCCCCCAAAAAAAAAACAACAACAAAAAAACAACAACAACAACAAAAAACAAAAACAAAAACAAAAACAAACAAAAACAAACAAAACAAAACAAAACAAAAAACAAAAACAAGAAAAGACACATAACACAGGCGCAATTGTTGAGATAATGACACGGTTTTTTTCTGTCCAGAATTTCTTTTCTTTTTTTTTCTTTCTGGTCTTAGAACAACTAAACAAGCTTGTTGTCGCTTTGTTTGTCTCGGTCAACATTTTAGGGGGGAGGACTTCCGTAACGAGCGACCACTATTAAATCTAGATTTTACTCAATGGCTTCTAAAATCCTGATGGGAGACCGAAAGCCACTAATACCTTCCTAGTCCTTCCTTTTAGGGATTTGTTCCCCTGAAGAAGGTTTACTGTGAGTGATAGTCAAATTCGAGTAAAGTTTTGTATTGTGGAGATTTTTCAGGTTGGGCGACCTCAAATTCGCTCGAGGGCCGGATATATATATATATATATATATATATATATATATATATATATATATATATGTAATTATTATTCGCCGGGCCAAAAGCGACCTACGAACCTTGATTTTAACACCTATGGTGTTAAGGAATATTCTCGACTAACTGGGTACCCGTTCGATGAACGGACTCAAAAGAATGGATCATCAAGTCATTGTGGAAACAGTGCCCATTGCTTGTGAACGGAAGCCTCACTTGTGCACAATGGCGTCTTAAAAGACAGAGTTTCCCAAGATTAGATCTAAACGAAACTAATGAAAAATTGAAAATTAAACTACAGTGACTTCAGACACCTTTAATATAACTGTGCACCCTTTAAATGATTCTGAACCACAGTTAGTTTTTTTTTCAAATTCGAAAGTTAAGAGGTTCGGAAGTGTTAGGAAACCAAAGTGACGAGCTTTCACAAATATAATATACTAGCTGGGCCCCCTTTCAATGAAAAAAGGGTCGGTGCATTAACATCAACTGAAAGTCATTGGCCTACTATATTAAACCCTCTACTGGTATGCTGTGGACGCCTGCTAAGTTTCAAAGGTGTGCGTTAGGTAATAAGGGATGAGTTTGTGCACAAGGCCTCCCAAGTCCACTTTTATGTACATATAGATTCTCGATTCCAGCTGGCAACAACTTGGAGCTGACATCTGCCTAACAAATACGTCGTCCTCGACATGAAGAAAATAGGAGGAGCCCCCGAGCCCCAACCCCAGGAGAAGGAGGAGACTAAAGAAGCCCCGCACCCTTACCGCACGCCGAGCTACTGGGCTCTCTTTGAGGCTATAGCTCAGGGGGACGCGGAGGTGGTGAAGGAAGTGCTGGACAGCAAGACGGACCCCCAGGAACTGCTCAGGAAAAAGGACCTGGTAGAACATCTCATAGACTTGACTTGTAATATCCTAGCCCGGGCATTTGTTATGGCCAACTCTGTAAAAAAAAAAAAAAAAAGCTCTACGCTGATGCGTACCAGTGTACCATGTGCGCGTGATTCAAGGGCAAAGCCCTTTTACTGGGTGCCCATTGCGGACGGGATCGGGTCGGATCGGGTCGGATCGGGTCGGGGGCGATCGCCCCTCTCGTCGCCTGAAAACGAACTCGTTTGTTTTTGAGGTGACGAGTCAGGCGCGATCGGCTTGTGCCACGAGACAACCTTTTGTGCCCTCATTCTGTCTAGCGAACCGATCCGACCCGACCCGATCCCCCAATGGGTACCCCGTATTAGACTACTAGTCTCGTTCTATAGTAAAGTGAGCGTGCAACGTTTACATCATTGCCCTTCATCTGGTTACAAACAGAGTAAAATGGTGCGATTAAATTGTGATTCGGAACAACGCCAGAACGCCTAAACTTGGATATTATAATACAAGTTTTTTAGAACTCAGACATTTCTCACAGGGGATGGGGGCTTGTTTTGTTTGAGTTGTTTCTTTTCCTGGATTTGTTCATTTAAATTCTTTTCTGTTTTTTTCTGGGTTTTTTCGG
>NW_004797851.1:415666-420988 GCF_000002075.1 Aplysia californica
TGGGGCATGTGTTATTTTTTAGGGGGGGTGGGGGTGTTTAGTGTCGGTAGGAATGAATTGATTTACGTTGGGTTTTTTTTAGAGAGAAAGATGGAGGGAACAGGGATGAGTATCTGTTTTCTGGGTGGTTGGTGGGTCTTCTGGTATGGTTTGCTTCTTCTTTCCTATCAAATGTCTATCGTCTTTATCTCCCCCTCCTTCTTTTTCGTGTTTGTTACTTGTAACAAATCTAATCTTCTGCGCTTATACGACTTTTTTGTGTTGCAAGTGCCGTAATACTCTTACTAAAACTAAAACTATCTGTTTTACTGTTTGTTGAAATAGATTATATGTTGTTAGCCTTGTGTGCTATTTATCGACTGTTCTGACGCATCATTCCTGTCCGTCCAATGCTCGCTTCTCCCTCACTAGCAAGGCCTGACACCCCTGAAAAAGTCGGTCGTGATGAGCAAAGCTGAGATCGCCAGACTGCTGGTTCTATACGGAGCTGAGCCCAGTGTGAGAGATCCAGTAAGTCCATTACCATCTTTTTATCGTTCACGTGATACATGTATTTACTAATGTCCTTTTTTGTGTGTGTATGCCTGAGAGCACCTAACCTTTGTAACATCTACTGCCATTGTTAACGGCCAAGACAAATCTCCCCCCGCCCCCCCCTCACTGACTATAGTGTCTTTAGGCCATTCCCAAAAGGGGGACATTTCTCGTTCAAGCACAGTAGAATTGTAAATGGGCTGATTCATCGTGTCACGCTCATAACTGTGCCTGATCTACATCAGGGAACAGCTGCTTTTTCTTTCCTAATCCTTACTATTGTCATTTTTCGTCTACTTCTTTTATTTTGTATTTTTGTCACACTCTTATGACACGCTATTTCCGGGGTGCCTTGATAGTCGAAGCAGACCTTGTGCTGTTGAAGCTAGAGAGGTGAGCAGAGAAAATCTGATTCCCTGTAAAGACTTCTCTGTTGACACCCACCCCTTGGCGCTCATATGACCTTACGCAGTTGCGAGCGCCGCAAAACCCTCTGTTAAAAAACAACAACAACAAAAACCAAGACAAATTTTTTTTCCTACGAGATGAATAAAGATTGTCATGGTTTTTATTAACACAATTTATTAAGATCATGTGGTGGGCAAGCTTCCGACCCTGGCCATCAGGGCCAATCCGGGCTGAAAGGGATACATCCCAGCAGAAAGACCGAGATACTCAATCAAAACTTTCTCCCTGCTCGGGAATCGAACTCGGGTCTCCTGCGTGCGAAAGTGAAGCTTCTAACAACTATATTAGAGACATCAGCTGGCCCAGGTTAGAGTTGAAGTCAATTCTCGGTATCTCAGTGCCGAAACTGCAGGTGCGACAAAACTTATAAGAGAACTAAACTACCAATAACGTTATTAGCGAAGTTCTCAAAATTGCGAGTAAAAAGGCCATTGCAACTAACTAATTATAAAGGATATAGTTTCCAGACAAATGGAAAAAACTTTTCTGCTCCCCTTTATGTGTGCCTTTCAAGACTTCCGTCAGCACCGTGTTGAAAAAAGAACTAAATTATTATTTCTCAACTTCACGAGACAGGTGCTATAATGTCCTCCATTCCATTTCGTCATAAACTGGTCAAACACAGACACAGGCACACACAGCCACACACACACACACAATTACCATTCCCATACACCCACACACACTCACACACACACACACACACACACACACACACACACACACACACACACACACACACACACACACACACACACACATAAAGCATTCCATTAGGGACTTTCCCCCCCCCCCCGTAAATAAAAAGAGAGAAGAAAGAATTAAATGAATTTTTTGAAAAACTCATGTCTGTTTGTATGAATGTTTGTTTGTTTGTTTGTTTGTTTGTTTGTTTGTTTGTTTGTTTGTTTGGTTGGTTGGTTGGTTGGTTGGTTGGTTGGTTGGTTGGTTGGTTTATGGGGTTATTTTTTCTGTCTCCTAGATCGGTAAGACGGCTCTGCACACGGCGGCCACACAGGGGTCACGTGATCTGATGGCGCCGCTCCTGGTGTCCCCAGACTCCAGTGTGAACGTTCAGGACTCGGTGAGCTGTTGTTTTATAGTGGGTCTTATATCAGGTGTCCATTGCTGACGGGATCGGGTCGGGTCGGTTCAATCGCCTGACTCGTCGCTTGAAAACAAACACTTTTGTTTTTGAGGGGACAAGTCAGGCGATCGGCTTGATCCACGATAGCCGCTTTGCGCCCTCAATCTGGCTTGCAAACCGACTCGACCTGGCCCAGTTTTGCCAGTGGACACCCATTACGCCAATGCTCATCGACCCGACACTCATTCCACGACAGTGGAGTTTTATTTTAAATGGCAGTAGGCCTATATCCCATTCCGTAAGATGTTCAAAAATGTTTTAAAAGTAAAACAACCCCCCCCCCTCCCCACAACTTTGCCTCTCAACAGCTATTCACTATGAATCTCTTCAAAATACCTTCCCCGCCTCATTTATTAAGATATCATCGTTACCAGATTAAGGCAGAAATGTGCACCATGTTTTAAAACCGCCAGCTGGAATTGATAAAGTAACTCAATTTAGCCCAAAACTGGATATACTGTTTAAAAAACCCCAAAATCTAGTACAGTGAATCAAACTGTAACAAGCAACCAGAGAAACCAGTGATTACATAAATACTGAATGCATACGTCTATTCATCCCCTCCCCCCCCCCACCCCCAACCTCCTTTCGTTTTCTTCGTCGCCCACGCACTCACTCAGTTTCCTCCTTCCTCCATAGCCCCGATCTTAGGGCGGGTAAGGTCGAGCACCTGGTCTTCTAGGATGATAAAAAATCTCAAAGGTCCTGTGTGCATATTATAGGGTTGACAATCGTAGAAAGCGGGCGGGGTAGGCCGCCACCTGTGCAAAATTCAATATTCAAGATTCCAAATCTCCCAACCAAAAGAATAATATCCTGATCACACATGTAAAACAGTTTATATTTTTTTGGATTCCAAAAATGAAAACGATTTCTCTCCGAATGAGCATTATCAAGAGTCTAAAAATAGGAGGGAAGCAATACTTGGGCAATCTATTTCCTCTATATGTACCGCCCAGACAAAGCTGTAGCATGTATGCAGCTTAAGATCACCAATCAAGACTCAGAGTGAAAGGCCGTTGTGTGTATCCATTTAAAAATTAAGGGGGGGGGGGGGGGCTACACCCCCAAAATCAAAATTCGGCTCAAAATAATTGAATTTGAGTTGTAGGCATTTTTTAGCTTCCTCAGCCTCTCCTACAACTATTTCATGGCATAAGAACCCCCAAAACCGTATTTTTTCCCATACCGGGCATGTTTGTAACCACCATTTCCTCAAAAAGTCAGTATTTTATTTTTCTTTATCGGCCGTTTTCTCAAAATGCGACTTTTCTCTATACTTTTTTGAATAACTCCACCATTTTTCATCCAATCTTCATGAAATTTTCACAGAATGAAGAAAAGAGGTAATACTAAAAAGCTTTTGTTGAAATTTTGATATATGGAATAGTTTTTAGTTGGTGGTGTCTGGAGTCTGGATTTTCACGGATTTTTCGCAAACTTGAATGCTACCTCAGGAAAAAATTCATTAAAATTTTCTAATTTTATTAAGAAAAAAAACAACAGAAATTTTTTTATATCTAATGTTTGTGAACACGCATGCAAAAAAAACAATCAATTTTCATGAGCAATAAGTGCGGTAATCATTACGTAAGACAGGTCAATAAAATCCAATATGGCGGCGTATCCATGGAAACGAAACTTTTTTTCCTCAAATTTGATTGCGGATTTTAAGACTCTTTACTATGCTTGTTATGTGTGTGAAATTTGGTAAAATTCGGTCCAGTAATAAGCGAGATAGCCTCCAGGTGTAAACCCCCCCCCCTTAAAACGCCTTTTTTATGAATAACTTAATTCCCATGAATTAGACTTTAACGTTTTCACTGCCATACCAAAGAGTTGAGTGATGGAGCGTGTCCAAGAGAAAAAAACTTTTCTGCGTTTCATAAATCTCAGTTTACAAGCATTTAAATTCATTGTAAAGTTTTTTAAACTTAGTTTTTAGATGTTTGGTAACGTCGTTGTCCCTTCTCCACTGACATCCCAATAACCATCGACTCAAAAGATCCCACATCGTAAGCGACAGTGAGCTCATCTCCCTGAAACGACCTCTGTGTTTGGGAAACATTGCCCTGTCCTTCACACTCTCAAACTATTTTTGTGTTTTGATTTAGTCAAGAAAAAGTAGTTACCTTCCTAGTGGCTAAAAAACAACATTCTAAATGTGCAGAAACGAGGCCAATTATTAAAAAGCGGACCAGATGCATACATATTATTGTTTAGATTGTATTCTATCAACTAATGCCTGGAGTTATTTTGCAAAAGTTGTCGATCGGAATGAAGCAACTGTGATAAAGCATGGCGAATGCAAATGAACAAAACCGATAACATTGATCGCATTAGTTTGTTTTAAATCTTATAATAATTAATATACCACTTATGTTCCTGCACTTACAAACTCCATTGTGTTCTTTGAGGGCACAGCAGTGGTAGTACTGCAGCCGGTGAAGTTTTAACTGAGGCGTCGGTACTGCCAACTGTGGGCAATTGGGGGACTTATTGGGGGTTGAGGGGTCGGGGATAGTGGTCGGACATAGGGAAAGGGGTCGGGAAATAGGAAGGAGAGGGGAGGGAAGCCAGGGTGGGTTTGGGAATGCTGAATGTTGAGTGAAGGAATTAGAGGGGTGAAGGCTAAGGAAAGGGGCAGGGAAGGTTGAGGACGGGAGGGTTGAGGGTGTTGGAGTTTGTGAAATAAGGTGGGGAATGTCAGGGTGACACCCCTTCCCCCCTCCCCCAGCACACATTGTGCTTTTACGGCCACTTATATGATAGAAAAAATACCAAGTTCAACCAGGCTGTGAAGCTTCAGAAACTGAGATAAACGCCACTATTTTGTCTTTTCATGTGATATCTTGTTCGATGTTGTTTCATTGCAAAGAAAGACATTATTTTTCCCTTGACAAACGGCCCTTTTCTTCCTTACTGATTACAGCATCAAAAATTAGCAAACTTACAGCTTAAGTCCCATCCTCTGGTATTCACCTATCATTATTCTAGTCTCCCTCATTTAGAAAATAACTTTCTAGCGATTCATTTTTTTTCGGTTCTGGGGAGGGGGTGGAGATATCAAAAGTTAGTTTGAGTTTAACTCTACTGCACTGGAACACAAGAGACTGGGCAACTCAAATTGCGAATTTATTCAAAAACATTCGCCAAATACGAAATGTGTAAAA
>NW_004797851.1:421088-423192 GCF_000002075.1 Aplysia californica
ATTGCACTAAAGAATGGATCGCACTAAAAAGAAATCTCGGTGTACAGTATATTATCATCATGATCTCTTGTAGTCCCCTTTTTTATTCTTAAACTTATATTTGAGACTTATGGGGTGGTTTTTGTTTCTGTGCTTGTTAAACTTATACTTTAGACTTAGGTGGTGGTTTTTGTGATTGTTAAAACTTATACTTGAGACTTTGGTGGTTGGAGGGGGTGGGCACGGTAGGGGGGGGGTAAAGTGGATTTAGGGATTGCAGGGGGGTTAAAATTTGAGGAAGGGGAGAGCGGGCATGGAGTTGGAGGAGGGTGAAATAGACGTGGGGGGGGGGGAGGTGGTGGGACAGTGACATGATAGGTGGTTTAGTTTAGCTAGAAACCTGCATCTCCCCACGACGCTTTACGGCAACAGAGGAAGAAAAAGTAAAAGAAAGTAAGTAATATCTATCTACAGACAGTGAAAGATCTTGTCAGTTTGTTAGTGTTTGACCGCTTAATCAGCTGCTTACACTGTATGCTTCCCGGGAAGCTGAGAATGTTTCTGAGTGTTCTATGGTCTGCTGGGGAAATAATAATTATAGTGTGTAAAGCGCAAAGAGCTTGCCGTCGAACGGGCATATCCGCTATTCGAATGAAGAGCACAGGTGGAAAACAACGGTAGTCACAAACTGGAAAATGTGAGGGTGCCAATTTTAAAAGCTTGTGGACTCGTAATTTCATATTTGTTTGACTGGTGTTTTATTGCTAAGTGTTGTTGAAAGGGAAACTTAACAACAATAATCAAGCAACAGTTGAACAGAAATACAGTTATGAGTCAACAAGCGTTCAAAATTGGCACCCTCACGATTTTCAGGCCTCCACTACATTCGAAGGCAAACGATCCGGTGGTTTGGACATCTCACACGTATAGCACCTAACCAGCTTGCCAGTAAATCCTACCACAGGAAAGTATCAGGGTACAAGGCAAGAGGAAGACCAAGAAAGACCTGGATCCAAGGTGTGAAGGATACCCTCAGAACATACAATATCCCACCCAGCCAGGCCATCAAACTTGCTAGAGACAGGAAGCTCTTTGTCCCCTCGACGCCCTAGAGGTACAAGAGGACGGATAAAGTCAAGTAAACTAAGACGATGATTTTCAGATTTTTAACTACCTTCGTTTTTCCCCCGTGTAGTCTTCAAATTTTAATGCTATTTGTTATTTATTATTTACTTACTTGTCTTACTTGTCCACTGTGTTGAGGTCACTGCAGTCGGAACATGTCCATCTCTGCCCCCCCCCCACCCACCTCTTCAGGATCCACCCCAGAGTCTGTTTCCTTATAGTCTCCATCATAATCTGGTTGGAGAACCGTCGGGCTGGTCCGCACAGATGGCTGTGTTTCCCTTCCCCTCTTTGGATCCCCTTCTCCTTCAATCTACCTAGAGTGTGGGAAGCGCTATCCTCCCTATTTTTCCTATTCTATTATCACGAATGTCTGTTCTGGTGTCCTCAGTTCGGCTGGACGCCGCTTCACTACGCTGTCCGGGGCAAGCACAAACAGGCGGTGGACTGGCTGCTCTTTCTGGGAGCAGACGTCAACATCAAGAACAATGTAACTCTTTTTCTTTTAGTAGAGATTTTACGGCGCTCGCAACTGCATATGGGCGCCAAGGGGTGGATGTTAACAGAGAGGTCATTACAGGGAATCAGACTTACTCTGCTCACCTCTCTTTCTTCAACAGCACAAAGTCTGCTTTGACTATCATGGCACCCCGGAAATAGTGGGTCACAAGAGTGTGACAAACATACAAAAGAAGTCGAGGAAAATGACGATAGTAAGGATTAGGAAAGAAAACGCAGCAGTTTCCTGTTGTAGTTCAGGCACATTTATGAGCATGAAGTTGTTGGATCAGCCCATTTACAATTCTACCGTGCATTAGAACGAAAAATACCCCCCCCCCTCCTTTGGGAATGGCCCAGGGTTAATGTAATTGTGTAGAGTCTAGCTCTCCTCTCGTTCTTTCTGTCTTCAAAACTCACTCCGGGCAAACTATAGATACAACAAACACATGGGCGCACGGGCACGGGCGCACGCACGCATGAACACACACACACACACACA
>NW_004797851.1:423411-425013 GCF_000002075.1 Aplysia californica
CACACACGCACACACACACATACACACACAAACACACACACACACACACACACACACACACACACATACACATACATACATACATACATGAATGTCCCTTGTTTTGGATTTTATTTTGTTTCTTTCTTGTTTGTTTTTCTAAGGGAAGAGCGACTAAGTATGAGGACATACACTTTTTTTTTTAAACTCAGAAAGTCACCAGTGTCAGCAGATTTATTTTACCATGGCACTCACTTATCCTGGTCTGACGCATTTCGTTTTGTTTTACCCTTGCACACAATCAGAAAAAAACTAACGTAAAAAACAACAACAACTACAACAACAGAAAACAAACTCCTCCCCCCAAAAGCACCTTCCTGCTCTCTCCTTTGAAAAAAATATGAAAATTCAAATTGATTAGACATATGGCAAGTCCTGAGGCTGCAGCCACCTCCGGTTGGGACCCAAGAAGAGCAGGATGTCTTTTCCTCATTTTGATCAGTCCTACCTTAGACGCCATCTGCTTAAAGATACAAACACAGTGGATCGTCCTTTCCTCCCCTTTCGCCTCCTCAAAAAATGTGAGGAAAGAAAGGCGAATGGGAAGGGACATGAAGCGACAGTGTGGATTCGCTTTCCTTCATTACGTTTTTTTAGTTCACATCTAAAGACGGCAGCTGTGAAGTTGATGTTCTTGTACTAGTTAAAAATAAATACATTACGTACCTTCCAAATTTGTTGAGAGAGGGGACTATTATCTCCTAATCCTAGTAGTGTACTTAGCACAACCAGAGAGCTTAGTGGGTGGTTGGCGGGAGCTCTGGTGTGGTATGCTCTTTCTTTCCTATCAAACATCTATCGTCCGGATCTCTCTTCCTTCTTTTTTTGTGTTTGTTACTCTCTTGCAACACTTGTAATCCTCACCACCTGTCTTAGACGGCCACTTTTCTCCTCGACAACGGGTGGTCGTCTTACACAGGTTCGACTGTACATGTAAATAAATACATGTACCTTCCGGATTTGTTAAGAGAGGAGGCTATCTCTTATCCCTTTTTTAAAAAGAGGACAGCATTCCATCCACTGAAAGTAATCGAGACCCGGATTTCTCCATGCCTCATCAGCTTCAGCAGTGTCCGTCCCGCTTACCTGGGGCACTATCTCCTGATCCTAGCAGTGTCCTTCCTTATCACAACCAGAGTGCTTAGTGGGTGGTTGGCGGGTGCTCTGGCGCGGTTTTCTCCTTCTTTCCTACCAAACATCTATAGTCCTTATCTCTCTTTCTTCTTTTTTGTGTATTTTACTCTCTTGCAACGCTTGTAATCCTCGGCACTTATAAAACCTAATTGTGTTGCAAGTGTCGTAAAGCGCTTACTGATAAAATAAAAAAAGCAACAACTAAACAAACAACAACAAAAAAGACACTCCCCCCCAAAAAACCCCAAAGAAAACAAACCAACAACAAAAAACAATCAAATAACAAGAGCGCTCTCCTATGCAGGAAGACAAGACCCCCGTAGAGATGTGCCCACCACCACCAACAACAATAACACCACCACCACTACCAACAACAACAACAACAACACCATAACCACCACCACCACCACCAACAACAACAGCACCACC
>NW_004797851.1:425154-427119 GCF_000002075.1 Aplysia californica
CAACAACAACAACAACAACAACAACAACAACAACAACAACAACAACAACAACACCGCCACCACCACCAACAAGAGTACTCCCCTCTGCAGGAAGACAAGACCCCTGTAGAGATGTGCCCGGCAGACAGCCCCATGATGTCAGTGCTCACCACACTGGAGACTCGGGATCCGGAGGAAGAGCCGTGAGTTGGACACACTCACACGTCTTTCATAGTTTAGTTTTAGCTTTAGTAAAGTTTTACGGCGCTCGCAACTGCATAAGGTCATATGAGCACCAAGGGGTGGATGTCAACAGAGAAGTCCTTACAGGGAATTAGACTTACTCTGCTCACCTCTCTAGCCTCAACAGCACAAAGTCTTCTTCGACTATCAAGGCACTCCGAAAATAGTGGATCACAAGAGAGTGACAAACACACAAAAGAAGTAGAGGGAAAAATGACGATAGTAGTAAGGATTAGGAAGAAAAAGCCGCAGTTCCATTTCCTCATCCACGGGCGTCTCTATCTTTTTTCTCTCTCACTTTTGTTATATGGCTCTCGTTTCTGTAGATCAAGTATTTCCATGCACAGTCAAATCAATAGTTACGGGTAGTTGGACAGTAGCAAAGGTGGACCTTATTTCAATACTTTCCTTCTGTTGTTTGTCTGTTTTACCCTGTCCGCACTGTAAATGACCATTGTTCTGTCGTCTGTTAACTCACACAATCTGACCAATCCCCTGCCCCCCTCCCCCCCCCCGCAACCTTTCTGCACAAAGGATACAACTGTGCAGTCGCTACGCCAACCGGAAGTCTGTCTCTATCCCCCCACCTCTCCCTTGTGTTGTATGGCAGTTATTTCAGTAGATCTAGTATTTACATTTACAGTCACATTGCTATTTACGGGTGGTTGGAGGGTGTCAGCTAGAGGCGGACCTTATTTCAATACTTTCCTTCTGTTTATTCCAATTTGTCAATGTCGGCTAAGTTAAATTATCTGATCAGCTGCATGCATTTAAAAATATTTAAAAAATAGTAAAATACGTCATCTGATCAATACTAAGTATACTCCTTTACTAGTAACTAGCTTAATTTTATCAAGACTCGATTATTGTAACTCCTTGTTATCAGGAATATCACTGGAAAAAGTTAAAAGACTTCAAATTGTCCAAAACAATGCTGCACGTTTAGTTTTACGGAAAAGAAAGTGAGACTCAGCTAAACCTCTTTTACGGACATTGCATTGGCTTCCTGTTGAGAAAAGGATTGTGTACAAGTTGGCCACCCTATGTAAAAAAATGTTTGAATGATAATGCGCCATCAAATTTATCAAATCTGTCGAGACTGTACAATCCAACTCGCAGTTTACAATGGGTGAAAGGACATTTGAATACCATGGCCCCAAGGTCTGAAATGCTTTGCCAAGTACTTTAAGAGAGATCACATCTTTTGATTCATTTACATGTCAGGTGAAGTCATTTTTAAATTAATAAGATGGGTATTTGGAAAGATTTTCTTTTAGACAGAGAACAATGTTTTATGTTACTGTTGTATTGTACTGTTTTGTAAAGCGCTCACAGCCTGTGTACTTTAATCGGGGTTGAGCGCTATATGTAAAGTTACCTGGCGGTCCGATGAGTCGGGTCTGTCAGGGGGCCCCCGTCCAAGATAAGTGTTGCCTCGTCGTGGTCCTGAGTTCGACTGAATACCTCAGTGAGTCTCTCAGACGATGTCTCTCTATTTCGCTCCTGACTCTTGACGTCATCCAAGGGCGAGCCACTCCCCTAATTATAGTGTCCCCACAGTAAAGATAAGAGTCATGTCCCTTGATATCACAATGTCATTTTGTTGTTGTTATTATTATTATTATTATTATTATTATTATTATTATTATTATTATTATTGTTGTTTGTTTGTTTTACCTTGTCCATGCAGTCAATGACCATTGTTGCGTCGTCTGTTAACTCACACAAGCTGACCAATCCCCT
>NW_004797851.1:428063-429461 GCF_000002075.1 Aplysia californica
CCCCCCCCCCAGCTTTTTCGGGATAGCCCCCTTTTGCTTAAAAGCGACCATACAATACATGTATAATGTGATTTGTATTTGTCGCAGCTAAATTATTTCATCTCCGACTGCGATCAAGAGGAATCGAGACGAAGTTTATGCCACACTCAACATATTCCCTCTTCATTTAACGAGGGTTACATTAGCCACACTAAGTATATATACCTGGATACCTGGAGGTGTCATCTCTGACTCAGAGGTTGACGTGTAATGACCCTCCATCCTTCACGGTCGTGAGCTGCCGTTGCACATTCTGCTATATCCAGGCCAGTCCATGTTCTTATGTTGTCCATCCATGTTATTCTTTGCCTTCCTCTGACTCTCCTGTCCCACATCTTTCCTTCAAGCACCTCTTTCACATAGGTCTCGCGACGTTTTAAAAGGCCACAGTATTGTATTTTTCTCCATTTTATTTGTTCAGCAGGGTCTGTCTTGTGTGTAGAATCTGATACACCTCTTTGTTTGCCTTTTTTGTTTTCCAACTTATTTTGGCCGTTCCGCGGTAGCCCCACATCTCAAACACATGTCTGTGGGTGGCTGGCGGGTGCTCTGGTGTGGTTTGCTTCTTCTTTCCTATCAAACATCTATCGTCCTTATTTCCCCTTCTTCTTTTTGTGTTTGTTACTCTCTTGTTTCACTTCTAATCTCCTGGTGCTCATATGACCTTATGCAGTTAAGGTACCGTAAAACCTCTACTAAAGCTAAAACAAAAACACATTTATTTTGTTTTCCTCTTTCCTAGTCAAAGTCCAGGTCTCTGCGCCATATAGGAATATTAAGTATAATTACTTGATAATTCGACCCTTGCTTATCGAGCAATGTAGCATAAATGTGGCATCATCAAATGTGTTGGGGTTAAAGCTGTGTATCTCCGTCTTCCCTATGTTGATTACTTGTTGATTACTTGTTGATTACTTGTTGATTACTTGATCCTGGGAACTACATCCTAGCACTCCGGACATTGCCATACGTACCTCCGCTCCCCGCTCCTATGTCCACCTCAGAGTCCATCTGCTGATTGTTCCGGTGTTCTTTTGGTGACTAGCCCGTCTTTCCATCCCCTGTACTATGCTGGTTCTGCCACTTCCCCTGAAGACACCCAGTTCTTCAAGTTGTAAGATTGACGCATAGTCGTGCTCAATCTCCTCATCTTCAAGTGTTGTCTCCCAGGCTGATGTGTCAGCTGCCAGAGGGCAAGACAAGGGTCAAGGTTTACTTCACGGTCTTTGAGGAACTCAGTCACAGCGAGCTGGTCATGAAGATCACGTCCAAGAGACGCTACCTTGGCGAGGTGCCGGTCCTCATGTCTACCTTCAGCAAACAGGTGAGGCACGAGAATACAGTACTTTAGTCCCCCCC
>NW_004797851.1:429703-431107 GCF_000002075.1 Aplysia californica
CTCTCTCTCTCTCTCTCTCTCTCTCTCCCCTTCCAACTTTCATTTCCTGAAGTGCTAGAGGCCGCCGTCCCCACTTCTCCCACTCATTTCTTGTTCAGTACGTACCCTCGCCTCGCCCTGTCTACTCTTGTTTCAGTCTCCTGTTTGCTGTGTTTAATGTAGGCCTAATCAACCCCCGGGCGCTCACTCGACCAAACGGGGCTTGATAGTGACCTACAAACAAAATCAGACTCAGATCAACGCGTTGAGGTTAGACCACTCGGGAAAAAAAGGGGGCGATTGGGGGGGGGGGGTTACTTCAATAATCCCATCGTGTGAATGTACGGGTTTATGGCGAGAAAAGTAGCAGAATCTACCCAAGTGACAATTGTACTTTTAGTTTAGTTTAAGTTAGGGTTTTACGATACTTGCAACACAACTGGGTCAAAATAACAAGTGCCGAAGATGGGAGGTGTTACTAGGAAGAAACATACAACGAAAAGAAGGAGGGGAGATAAGGACTATAATAATATGTATTAGACAGAAAAGAAGAAATGGTATAGGTTTAACGCCCATGTCAATACTATTAAGTTGTGCCAGAGGCGGGACCTCCGAGTTTAACGACCATCCCCGAAAGGTCCAAGCCAAGTGGGAAGTGCCCAAAGACACAACGTCGGACCGAGCTGAGGCTCAAACCCCCGAAACTGCAATCTCACAACTACGAGTTCGGTTGCCTAACCACTAGGCTATCGACGACACTTTCGCATATCTGCAGAAATTGGTGCATTGGTTGCTTCGTAAAAAGATTGATTCATATGCTCACTGATTGGCTAATTCAGAGATTTATAAAGATGGCAACTGTTGCAGAGCTACACCAACTACCTGGCCTGCGCGGATCTGGACTTGAAGAACGAGGGTCAGTACGTGCTGGTCAAGCGTCCGGTGGTGTCCATCTTGTACAAGGACGTGAGTGGAGTACTGTCCACTCCGGATCACCCCATGTTTATGATCAATGTCCCGGAGGTGAGTCACTCCCGTAGACTTGTGTCATCATCATCATCATCATCATCATCATCATCATCATCATCATCATCATCATCATCATCATCATCATCATCATCATTAAACAGCTACGTTTCCCTGATCTGTCTACCCATCTGTCTAGGTTCTCTAAGCAGGTTGCTCTGGGCCTTCCTCTGCCTCGTTTGCCTTCAATTTTGCCAGTGAGAGCTAGATGTTCAAGACCTTTAATGTCTATTCAAGTGTCCCAAAAACTGCATTTTTTGTCTACTTCTCAGCTTTTCCAGTAATTGGACGTTGCTTCTCGAACCTTTCTGCAACAAAGTTCTACCGGTTTGAGCTGTTATAGTTCTAGGCCAGGTTTCTATGTTATGTTCCCATCTTCTGTAAGGTCTCTTCCCCCCC
>NW_004797851.1:431291-432876 GCF_000002075.1 Aplysia californica
CCCCCCCTAGTTTAACGTTCATCTTCGAAAGGACCGAGCTAAGTAGAAAATTTATGTAAAGTGCCTTTCTCAAGGACACATCGTTGGACGAGGTGAGGCTCGAACCACCGAACCCGCAGTCCCATGATTACGAGTCTGGTAACCTAACCACTTAAGACTACCGCGACCACATGCCAGAAGTAGTTCAGTTCAGTTACATTGTGTTATGGAGGAGTGTTAGCGTTTCTATACACCTATCACCCCGTAGCAGTGACAGGTTGCCACGTAGTATGTAAATTGTAAGGCATCATGGTGAAATTAGTCGCTCGTCAAAATAATGAAACCGAAGAAATACATGTAGGCATTTTTCTTCCCATTTGGCAATTTGAAAATATTTTTTTTTGGCTCAACATTTTTTAGAAATGCGCTGTTATGTAGATTAGACCGAAAAACATTGATTAACGGCACAGAAAATGTACATGTACAGTTTCCAAGGACTCTAAAGCTTTGGAAATGACCAAACTTTGCTGGCCATTTTCTCGCTAATTTACCTCTGAAACCAGGCAACCCACACTTCCTTCAATCGCAAATACCCCGACCTCTATGTAATATAGGTGTGTATCTTTTACATCAAACGATTGTCAAATGAACAAGCTTTAGATTATACCAATAACTACAGATCAAAACTTGACGAATGCCTGATTCTACCTCGTCGTATAATACATGGTCGTTCCAGGGTGTGTTGCCGCTTTGTCCCGAGGACTGGGAGCAGACGAGACGGGACAGGGCCAGACAGGAAGCAGACGATCTCATGACGCCATTGTTACAACAGTATGCCGGTACAGCACTCCTTCCTGTCATCCCACTCTCTGTGTTCTCTCTTCCCACCTCTATCTTTCTTTCTTTTTTTCTTTTTTCTGTTTTTCTCTATCCCCTCTCTTTCTAATTCTGTCTCTTTCTCTCTCTCCCTCTTTCTTTCTCTCTCTCTCTCTCTCTCTCTCTCTCTCTCTCTCTCTCTGTGTCTTTCACTTTATCTATCCCCCTGTCTCTCTTTCTCTTTCTTTCTCTCTCTCTCCCTTCCTTTGATCACCCATAGACCGTAAACTCCTTTAGCATGGTCAAACCCATAGGCCGTCAAGGGTCAGCAAAGACAAAAAAGAAGGATGTTACTTGGCGATAGGGAAAGGTAGAGGGAGTTATAGTGTGGGAGGGGTTTTATTCATCAAGGCCAAGAAGCTGCAGTTGAACTTGTTTAAGACCACCACTTATTGTCCAAGAGAAAAGAGGTCATCTTAGAAAGGTGGTAAATCTACTCTTGGACAGTGATAGTTTTTAAAAATGCAATGGGGGAAGAGGGAAATGATCGTTTGTACAAGTGGTTGTCTTTTATATGTGGTCGGTAATGCAAGGTCGACTGTATTTCAGAGGCGGGAATTTCGATGTGACCTTCATCTCCGACAGAACTGAGCAAAGTGGGTACCGGGGGGCGGGGGTTGAAACTTTTCTAAACAAGTAAAAGTCAAGGGTGCCATGTTGGAGATTCGAGACAATGTCGTCATTGATGTAGTCCAGCGGGGTACTAATTAACGTAATTAATGATAATAAT
>NW_004797851.1:433471-435631 GCF_000002075.1 Aplysia californica
TCTCTCTCTCTCTCTCTCTCTCTCTCTCTCAGTACCTTTGATTATGGATCTTTGCTGATCTGAGGTGTGTGGGTAGTGGGTAGTGGGTAGGTATCGTAGCAGTCTTCTCGCTGATAGAGAGAGAGGCTAATCACACCTGTGTATGGTGTCTACCTATGCTTAATTAAACCTTTGACGAGAGAGGTTTATCTCACCTGTATAATATGGTGTCTACCTACTGTTAATTAAGCCTTTGATGAGAGAGGTTAATCTCACTTCTGTAGGGTGTCTACCTATTGCTAATTACACCTTTGATGAAAGAGGTTAATCTCACCTCTGTATTGTGTCTACTTATTGTTAATTAAATCTTTTGATGCTAGATATCCCGATTGCCATTATATACGAGCTCTGTCTCTCTCTTTTCTCTTCGCTTACGTTTTGCCCGTTATGTTTGATGAGTGTTTCATCGACAAACTTTTCGACTCTTTGCAACCCATAAGGCATATTATTTATTTTTTACTGCAGGAGAAACGAAAAAAAAAAAAGTTTCATTCTTTTAAAGATTTTATCCACATAGTGTATCATATGTTATACATATATAATAATGTCAGCTATACGTTACTTTTCCTATCTAGCTTGCGGCCATCTGAGCTGTAGCCCTTTGGTCTATAAGGTTAGCTATCTATCTATGTGCTCTGAACAACCCATGACCGTTGACTGATTTCAGACCGAATGAATAACCTTGTGGAAGAGGAAGACGCAGACAACACAAAACGTGAGATGATGTCATGTCCTACCTTTCTTTATGGTTCTACCTGTGGTTATGGTCACTCTGAATGTTTGGGCGCTTTTAAGCACAAGGGGGGTTATCCGGAAAAAAAGAAACTGTTTTGAGAAAATTGAAAGTAAAGTTTTTGCCCCTTGTTTATTTCTTTAAAATACATGTACAAGGAGAGTTTTCTTTAAAACAAAACAAACATACACACCAGTGAAACCAAACTTCTCCTATAGATAGGGCAATGCCCACTTTTGGTGTAGGTCAATCACTCAACTTTCTCAGCTGCATCGATCTTTCCTACACCTGGTATAGATATAAGTACTCGTTTTTATTTCGTTTCTTAGGAGTTTTAAGGAGAATAACTGCAAACCAATTAATTTCAGTGCATCAATAAATGTGGCGAATTATAAGGCAACAATCTCCAACGTGATGGTTGTAATCTCCACCCCCCCCCCTCCCCGGTTAATTTTTCTATTGTTTTAATAAGAGTTTTACGGCACTTGCAACACAATAAGGTCACATAAGTGCAGAAGATTACAGGTGTAGTGTTACAAGAGAATTTTTTTGAAAGTTGTTCCCGCATCCGACCCGGACATTGGGGATTGCCTTGTTAGTGAGACAACTTCCTGGGCCTTGGGCATTTTGTGGTAGGGTGGCCAGTTCCTTTCCACGCCGCCTTTACTTCCCCCACTCGAAGTCAGGTACCCATTACAAGAGAGTAAGACACCCCCAAAAAAGAAGGAGGGGAAATAGAGACGATAGATGTTTGATAGGAAAGAAGAAGCAAACCGCACCAGAGCACCCTCCAACCACCCACCACTTTTTCTTTACACAAAACACCAAACGGCAGCGGAGGAAGAGGGAGGAGGAGGAGGGGAGGAGGAAGATACAACCTCCACAGCCGGTCAGCCGGGTACGGAGGAGGGCAAGATGGAGAAGAAAAACACAGGAGAGAACAAGAATGAGAATAAGGTAAAGGTCCACAACACATATTATGTACACACAAATACACACACACAAAACACACACACCACCATCACCACTACCACCACCACAAACTTCACACTATACTACCACCACCATCACCACTACCACCACAACCTTCAAACTATACCACCACCATCATCACCACCACCACCACCGCCATCACCACTACCATCACAACCTTTATACTAGACTAATCTACCACCATCACCACCACCACCACCATCACCACTACCACCATCACCATCACCACTACAACCTTCACACTATACCACCCCCACCACCACAAACTTCACACATATCACCACCATCATTCAGAAGTCATTGCTCTCACTACTCGAATAAAGCCTCCCACTCCCCCCGCTACTCTCTCTCTCTCTCTCTCTCTCTCTCTCTCTCTCTCTCTCTCTCTCTCTTTC
>NW_004797851.1:435899-438399 GCF_000002075.1 Aplysia californica
AGACACACACATACAGAGAGAGAGAGAGAGAGAGATACACACAATCACATGCACACACACACACACACACACACACACACACACACAAACGCACACACACACATACACACAAACAGTATATAGATACCAAAACCAAATCCGACGTCTCCCTTCACAGAACCCAGTCAAGGACACGAACGACAACAAGAAGCAGTCGGAGGCCAATGTCAAGTCCGGTACGTCGTGATCTCACCTTGTAATCCTGAGTTGATGCTGGTTCAGTTTTAAAATATGTCCCGTCGTTTTATGCAAGACAAATTCTGAATTTATGTTAACTGAGACCAAAAATGTGAAATTATGCAATTCTGTTAATTTTAACAAAGATCGATAAAGGAAAATAATCTGAAATTATGCAAAAAATGATCAAATTTGCTAAATTAAGCGGGGTGCATAAAACCACGGGGACAGGTAAGTGTTTTATGGCGCTGTTGTTTGTTTTAGTAAGGTTTTACAGCACTCGCAACTGCATAATAATGTTAATAAGTTTATATGAGCACCAAGGGGTGTATGTCAACAGAGAAGTCCTTACTTCAGGGAATCAGGCTTACTCTGCTCACCTCTCTAGCCTCTGAAGCACAAAGTGAAAAGTCTGCTTCTACTATCAAGGCACCCCGGAAATAGCAGGCCACCTGAAAATGACAAACATACAAAAGAAGTAGAGGTAAAAGGACGATAGAAAGGATGAGGAAAGAAAAAGCAGCAGTTCCCCCTATGTTGTTCCGGCACAGTATGAGTATGAGCATAACATTGATAAATCAGCCCGTTTACAATTCTACTGTGCATAAGAACATGTTTATATCCCCCAACGACGCTTGCAACACAATAAAGTCATCTATTATCTTAATATAAGTGCCGAAGATTAGAGGAGTTACAAGAGAGTAACATGCGCACAAAAGAAGGAGAGGTAATGATGATGGATGTTTAATAGGAAAGAACGTGCATTATGCAGGCGAAAGAAAAAAACCCCAGAACGTCTGAATAATATAAGGAAAAGGGAAGAGGATTTCTCTGATCGCTTCTCATCTAGCCCTATGACCATCCATGATTTATTTATAGAGGCACCAGCCATCCATGTCCAGGTGCTGTTTTAGCCTCTTCTCTAGCCCTATCTATTTAAAACTCACTCCCGCAAATCTTGAGGGATACAACAAAGTCGGAGGCAAAATTAAAAATTCATTAAGAAAATACGTAATGAAATCCTATCTTGATAGTTATAGTGCTTTTATGTTCATAATGTAGTGTGTATAATATCGTCATTGATTTTGCTATAATAGCATGAAAAATGAATGTCTGATAATATTATGTTAGCGTCAATATCAAGAGCGCATATAGCAGATTCATTCATTCACATTTTGTATTCAATGTAAGTAGTAGTAGTAGTAGTAGTAGTAGTAGTAGTAGTAGTAGTAGTAGTAGTAGTAGTAGTAGTAGTAGTAGTAGTAGTAGTAGTAGTAGTAGTAGTAGTAGTAGTAGTAGTAGTAGTAGTAGTAGTAGTAGTAGTAGCTGTAGTGGTAGTAGTAGTAGCGGTAGCAGTAGCAGTAGCAGCAGCAGCAGCAGCAGCAGCAGCAGCAGCAGCAGTAGTAATAGTAGTAGTAGTAGTAGCAGTAGTAGTAGTAGCAGTGGTAGTAGTAGTGGTAGTAGTAGTGGTAGTAGTAGTAGTAGTAGTGGTAGCAGCAGCAGCAGCAGCAGCAGTAGCAGCAGCAGCAGTAGCAGCAGCAGCAGCAGCAGCAGCAGCAGCAGCAGCAGCAGCAGCAGCAGCAGCAGCAGTAGTAGTAGTAGTACCAACTTTCACACATGCAACAAGAATAAAAAGGAGTCTTAAAATCCGCAATCAAATCTGAGAAAAAAAAGTTTCATTGCCATGCAGACGGCAGCCATATTGGATTTTGTTGTAATGTCTTACGTAATGAACACCGCGCTTATTTTTCATTGAAATAGGTTGTTGTTGTTGTTGTTTTTTTGCATGTGTGTTAGTAGAAAATATATGAACAATTTTTCTCTGTTGAATTTTTCTTAAACAAATTAGAAAATATTTCATGAATATTTTCCTGAGGTAGCATTCAAGTTTACAAAAAATCCATGAAAATCCACACTCCAGACATCACCAACAAAAATCTATTCCATATATCGGAAATTCAATAGTCATAATTTTATATTACATCTTCTCTTCATTCTGTGAAAATTTCATGAAGGTTGGACAAAAAATGATGAAGGTATTGAAAAAAGTATAAACCGCGTTTTGAGAAAACGGGCGATAAAGAAAAATGAAAGACTGACTTTATGAGGAAACTTGAAACAGTGGTGACTAACATGCCAGGTATGTGGAAAAAATCAGGCTTTAGGAGGTTCTTATGCGATGAAAATAGTTGTAAGAGAGGCTGTAGACGCTAAAAAGGCCTAAAACTCAAAATCCATAATTTTGACCTGAATTTCCGGGTGTAGGCCTCCCCCCACTTTAAAG
>NW_004797851.1:440899-445457 GCF_000002075.1 Aplysia californica
GCGAGCACCGTAAAATGTTACTAGAACAAACAAGCACTATCCGCCCTTCTCTCTGTCCCTCCCCCCCCCCCCCCAACTACGTCATCAGGAAAAATCTGGGTCCAGATGAGCAAGAGTTTCCCGATCCTGACGACCTGGCAGAGGAAACCTTCCTGGCGGAGGACGGTAAAAGCAGCAAGTGGGTCAAAGTTCAAAGTCACATTAAAAAATAGATCTAGATTTTTTTTTAAGAAAAAGAAAAAAGTTATATCGAATAAGAAAGGAGAGTCATATAAAAAATATTTTGTTTGTTTTGAAGAAATAGTAAGAGATGCAGTATAACACGGATAGACAGTTTTGTTTGCTCAAACTTACTTTAGTTTACTGTTGTTACTTTTTCCTTCCTCTGGTATCCTTAGGAGGTCGAGGGGAGGTGCAGTTTTCGGTCCTGTGCTAGGTGTGAAGCGTCTGTGATAGATATGTTATGTTGTTCCAGGACCTTTTTTAATCCCACCCAGACAGGTCTTCGGTTTTTTTCCCTTTAGAGTCTGTCCGTTTGCTTTCATCCTTTCCTCCAGTCTGTGGGAGAGCCACTGCGAAAAACAGACGAGTAACAAACTCTATAATATTAAACAAAAACTGGGTCTGCGAAATCCTTCGGACCTTTCCAGAAGAGACGAAGTCATTTTTACTCGATTACGCATCGGACACACGGCCCTAACACACAAATACCTCCTTCAGGGAGATGAGAAGCCGTTCTGTGTCGGATGCGACTCAGATTTCACCATTAGACACGTTTTAACCGAAAGTCTAGACTTTGGAGAGATCCAAAGGAAATACTTTAAATGCAAAAAATGGCAAGACATTTTTTCCTTCGTTGGTTCCAACAGAATTTTGGATTTTTTAAAGGCCATTGGCCTTTATGGGAAGTTGTACACAGAATTAAATTATTAAAGATTTTTATGAAGGTTATTTTAGATTGAAAAAAAATAATATTTACACCAAATATTAAATATACTGATGTGCAAAAGAAACGCGAATATTTATTACAACACAATGATTGACAAAATACAACACATAGGTTTCAAGGTATTTGTTGTGTTTATTAACAGAAACTTTGCACTCTTCTTGAGTGACATAGCTGACATGAACTGAGGGTCCAGCACATTCAGCTAAGCTCACGTTGACCTTGACCTTGGTGAGCAAACTTAGTAACGCGTATGGACTCCGCGTGCAGCGATTATAGCGAAGCATCTTCTGTTCATAGAGTTAATCAAACGGTTGGTCTGGCCATTTTGGATGCCACCGAAGATCTGGATGATGGCTGCAGTCAACTGGGCTGCTGTTCGAGGCCGTGGCTGCGTCTGGTTAAGCTGTCTTTAGATCATGTCCAACAAATGTTCAATAGGGTTCAAGTCAGGTGAGCGAGGTGGGTGTACCAATAAATTGACATTGTTCTGCGCCAAGAAGTTCTGGGTAGCACGTGCGGTATGTGGTCGTTCGTTGTCTTGTTGATATAGGCAGTTCGGATGGCTCTGTAGAAAGAGCACCACATGAGGTGCCAAGACTTGTGCAATGTAGTGCTGAGTCGTGACGCCGTTTCCACGTCCTGGACCAATGTTCTGGAAGATGACAGGTCCCACTCTATGATTCAACGCCATGGTTCCCCATATCATCACGCTCTCGCCTCCCCAGAGGTCACGCTCCAGAATGTTGTTGTCGTCATAGCGAGTCGTGTCTCTACGCCACACACGGACACGGCCATTCACCGGATCGACGCAGAAACTGCTTTCATCACTGAAGAGGATTCTCCTCCACTGTGTGTTCTGCCAGTTGACATGCGCCTGTGCCCACTGTATCTGTTGCTGTAGATGCCTTGGTGTTAGGACAGCTCCCTGGTAAGGACGCCTGAAGTGAAGACCAGCAGTCACTAACATCCGTGGCACAGTCAAGAGGTTAAGTTGGCTTCAAGTCGTTCCTATGATTGTTCTGGCAGTCTCTGCAGCCGGCAGAAACGGATCGCGGTGGTGCCGACGAATGATGACAATCATGGGCCGGAGTTGTCCCCCTTGGTCTTCCGCTTCTTGGTCGATCTGCTGTGGTCGCTGTCACTTGTAATCGGTTCCGAAGGTGATAAATGGTGCTTGGGTGGACACCAAAAACCTGGGACACCTGTTCCACCGACTCACCGGCCGCCAGTCGCCCGATAGCTCTTTCTCTGTTTTCTCTTGATAACCTTGGCATGTCTGTAGCTTGTCTGTTTCGATATGAATGCAACATTTCGAGCGCGGATTTTATAGGCATACCCCCAGGACTGAGTGAGCATAAACTCACCACTGACAACAAGTCGCAAATGTGTCCCAGTGGTGAGTGATGACTCGTGAGTTGTGTATTGCTTACGCAGCCAATGACATCTTTGCGATGCTAAAAAATGTCAAATCAAGACGCTTGAGGCAAGTGTTCAGTGATATGAGTTCACATCACACAACTATGAACTCAGCGTTGGGCGATTACAACGACATAAAAAAAAATTCGCGTTTTTTTTTGCACCTCACTATATTATAACGTTTTAAGATCAACAAATGACCCGTGCCCAGCCATGCAGTGAACTGCAAATAAAAAACTAACTTGTGTTTCGCGCGCTCGTATGACCTTATGCAGTTGCGAGCGCCGTAAAACCCCATACTAAACTAACTTTCATCCTTTCTTTGGTTTTTATCAGCTTTATAAAATCCAATTACTGGCTTGCTAGGCCCGTCGCAACTTCACCAGACCCCATTGGCCAGCAACGTTTCAGGGTGACCCAGGTTGACCTTCACGGCTAGCGTAACTCCTCAGTGACATAAAGTCACACCATACTTCACCCAGACCCAGCTATCCCCTACTTTGTCCTGTTTCCATCTCCCTCGCCGTGGACGAGTTTTGGACTTTGGGAGACTTTGTTCGAAGTGCCCCAAACTGTGCACCCTCAAGTGCTGTCGAATGACAAGAATGCACGACCTCAAAGAATAAGGAAAGAAACTTAACTTTCTTATTTATACCTGATATTCAATTCTGTTGTTGTTGGAGTTTTTTTTGCATGACATGTAAAAACAACCCCCCCCCCCAAAAAAAAAAAAACCCCAAAAATCGGGGACAACATACCAGTGGCGGTGGGTGGACCAACAGTAGGGTTTTGGGGGAGGGGGGGTTACGTTGCTTTCCCCTCTTTAACACCAAACAGCAAGCGATGAGAACTAAACAGTGGTGATTTTTCTATACTCACGGTGAGCCACGGCACTTTGAGAACCCGTGAGCCCTTCACTACCCACTTTCGCGGCAACGTGCACAGTTGGAAATATTCAAATTCATGTTTCTGATGTAAGAATGATGGTTCAAAATGGTCGCTTGTAAGCACAAGGGGGGCTATCCCGAAAAATGCTGTTTTTGAGGAAATCGAAGGTAAAGATTTTGCCCCTTGTTCAGTTTCTTTAAAAGACCAGGAGAGTTTTCTCTATAACCAAACAAATATACACGCCAATGAAACCAAACAAACCCCCCGGGGTGGTGCTACAGACTGAAGTGTCTTTAGGCCATTCCCAAAGGGGGACATTAATATCTTGAGTCCTTATGCACAGTAGAATTGTAATTGTGAATGGGCTGATCCATCAGTGTCATGCTCATAACTGTGCCTGAACTGCAACAGGGAACTGCTGCTTTTTCTTTCTTAATCCTTACCATCGTCATTTTTCCTCTTCTTCTGTTGTATGTTTGTCACACTCTTGTGACCCGCTATTTCCAGGGTGCCTTGATAGTCGGAGCAGACTTTGTGCTGTTGAAGCTAGAGAGGTTAGCAGAGTAAGTCTGGTTCCCTGTAAGGACTTTTCTGTTGACATCCACCCCTTGGTGCTCTTATGACCTTTTTCAGTTCCGAACGCCGTAAAACCTTACTAAAACAAACAAACCAAACATCTCCTACAGATAGAGCAAAGCCCATTTTTGATGTAGGTTAAGATTTCTGAAAACCCCCGAATTCTGGTGCCTTGTCATTAAAAGCGACTAAAGATACCAACCAGAGTCTGCGGTTTAGCAGTTAGGGGCTTCTCTGTTGCACATAGGTAACCCGAGTTCGATTCCCCAGTTGGGAAGACTTTTTCGTTTTTGAGTATTTTATCTCGGTCTTTGTGCTGGGATGTTGAAGCCCCCTCGACCTGGGTTGGCGTTGACAGGCATGGTCAAAAACCCGCCTCCTACATGATCTACATTGCCTCCATTTTGTTAAAAAGGATGATAAAAAACCCAGCATACATCAACATTGCTTTATGTCTGCCGCCGATCATATCATGACCACTACGTCCTTAAAGAGCCCCCCAAAAAGTGTGTGTGAGTACTTGTGTGTGTGTTTGTATGTGTATATGTGTGTATGTGTGTGTGTTTATTTGTTTGTTTGTGTCTGTGTGTGTGTGTGTGTTTTGCATGTGTGTGGGCTTTTTGTATAGTATGTGTGTGTGCGTGTGTGTATGTGTGTGTGTGTGTGTGTGTGTGTGTGTTTTGTGTGTATGTGATTGTGTGTGTATGTATGTGTGTGTGTGTGTGTGTG
>NW_004797851.1:446424-447573 GCF_000002075.1 Aplysia californica
CCTGTTCTTCTTCTTCTTCTTCTTCTTCTTCTTCTTCTTCTTCTTCTTCTTCTTCTTCTTCTTCTTCTTCTTCTTCTTCTTCTTCTTCTTCTTCTTCTTGTGTTGATGTGTCTCTCTTTTTTCAAATATAGAAACAAACAAACAATCGAATAAACAAATCAACAAACAAACAAACAACTCAACAAACTAATCAACAAACAACCAAACAACGAAACCAACCAACCAACCAACCAACCAACCAACAAAATAAATAAACAAACAAACAAGCAAGCAAACACACAACCAACCAACCAACCAACCAATCAATAAACAAACAAACAACCTAATAGCCAAACAAAGAAACCAACCAACCAACAAACCTACCAGAAACATACAAACAGACAAACAAACAAACAGACAAACAAATAACTAAACAAACCACCCAACCAAACCAACAAACAATCAACAACCAACCAACCTGACCTTCCCGCGCCTAGGTACATCGGAGTCCAGTTGACGGTTGGCTCAGACAAGTGGGAGCCCGAGCTAGCCGGGGACAGTTCTGACGACAGCTCTGGTGATGACGACGACGATGATGACGATGATGATGAAGGCGATGATGGGGAAGACGGGGAGGATGGAGGCGAGGCGGAGGATGGGGAAGGGGGGCAAGGGGAGGATGGTGGGGAGGCAGAGGACGGAGAGGGAGGAGGAGAAGAAGGAGATGAAGATGATGGCGAGAAAAAGAAAAAGAAAAAAAAGAAGCATCACAAAAAGCACAGGAAGACGTTGGTTGAGGAAGAAGAGGAAGGAGGGGATGGAGAGAAGGGGGAGAACGATGAGCGTGAGAAGAAAGTCAAAATCGCCGCCGAAGGAGAGAGGTGAGGTTCACCATTGCCGCCTCTTTTTCTTTGTCTTACCGAACAACGTCGGGCTAACCACATACATTGTTATACCGTGAGATGCCAGCTGTATATATCTATCTGTCTGTATGTGTCTGTCTAACTGTATGAGTGTCTGTATGTCTGTCTGTCTATCTATGTCACTAGTGATTGATATGTTATTGTATGTTTGCTACAATGTGTCTACGTGTTGGGGCTACACGGATAATCAGGCAGACAGACAGACAGACAGACAGACAGACAGACAGACAGACAGACAGACAGACAG
>NW_004797851.1:450244-451401 GCF_000002075.1 Aplysia californica
AACAGTAAAGTAATCAATAGTATGGGCATGAACGTAGTTTCAACAATACGTGTAGCTTATTTGAAGGTGGTCTTGTAGCAAGGTATGGTACGTACCTAACGTCCGTTTCAACAGCACCGGGAAGCAGTGACTAACAGTAAAGTAATCAGCGGTTTAATCAATAGGAACATACTCATGTCTATGTGTTTGAACGTAACTTCAACAATCAACAATACTGTAAAATATGGTTTTGTAGCAAGGTATGGTACGTGTTTAATGTTCGTTTCCACAACACTGTTGGTGGGTGGTTGGCGGGTGCTCTAGTGTGGTCTGGTGTGGTTTGCTTCTTCTTTCCTATTAAACATCTATTGTCCTTATCCTTCCTCCTTTTTTATGTTTGTTACTCTCTTGTAACACCTCTAATCTTGGTTAGTGAGGATGGTGGAGAATCTGACACACACACATACATATGACCTTATTGTGTTGCAAGTGCCGTAAAACACTTACTAAAACTAAACAACGCTGTTACTATTAAGTGAGGTTTGACAGGGAACAACGCCAAATCCTTGTTATTTATGGTTTTAGTTTAAGTAAGAGTTTTACGTCACTTGCGACTCAAATAGGTCATACTATAATTGCCGAGGATCAGAAGTGTTACTAGAGATCGAGTAGCATACAAAGAGAAGGAGGACGATACTTGTTTGGTAGGGAAGAAGGAGCAAACCACACCAGAGAACCCACCAACCACCCACAAACCTTCTCTTCTATCTTCCTTATCTCCCCTCCTTTAAAAAAAAATCTCTTGTAACACCTCTACTCTTTGGCACGTACGACTTTATTGTGTTGCAAGTGCCGCAAAACACTTACTTAAAAAATCCAACTCTTCTCAGTGACGACGACAGCGACTCAACCAGCTACAATGACGACGACGACAACAACAATAGCAGCAGCAACAACAACAAACACCAGATCGACAACAACAACAGCGCCAACACCAAGCAGTCACTCACCCCGGCAACCGGTAGCGGCCGACACGCCCCCAAGGTAGAGGAGCCGCCCCCGGGGGAAGAGGAAGAGGAAGAGGAGGAGGGAGAGGACGACCCACTCACCTTCCTGGCTCCAGAACAGAGGACTCTCTACTTGGTAACGCTCGGACAGGAAGCTTTCCTCTCAAGAAC
>NW_004797851.1:452082-453081 GCF_000002075.1 Aplysia californica
CCCCCGGACACAATTTAGATCATTTAGGAGGCGCTCTGTGTCGATCCTGTCCGTTAGGGCCAATCTGGTCTGAGAGGGATGAAACCTCCCAGCTGTTAGACATGGATACCCGAAGGTAAAAACCTTTCCAAAAGGGGATCAAATGCTAGGCACATTCTGGACCTCGTTGTTCATACAGTTTTACTATTACTGTTCTATGTAACCACCTCAGATTTGGGTACCCACCCCCCCCCCCCCTGGGCAGTGCAACTCCCTGAAGTTGTCTTTCATCATCATCCGGTGCCTTGCCGACTGGCGTGGGCAACCATGGACCTCCACTTCACCTTGTCCTTCGCTGCAGCAACGGTGTCTGTTGTTCTTGCTGCTCCCAACCATGTTGTCATCTTGTTCAGTATCTTTTCCGAAGTTGTCTTTAGGCCTTTCCAAAAGGGGGGAGGGGGGGGGGTCATTGACATGTTCTTAGGCACAGTAGAATTGTAAATGGGCTGATTTATCAATGTCATTGTCATGCCATGATAGGGAACTGCTGCTTTTTTTCCCTCTACTTCTTTTGTATGTTTGTCACACTCTTGTGACCCCCTGTTTCCGGGGTGCCTTGAAAGTCGAAGCAGACTTTGTGCTGTTGAAGCTAGAGAGGTGAGCAGAGTAAGCCTGATTCCCTGTAAAAACTTCTCTGTTAACATCTACCCCTTGGCGCTCATATGACCCTATGCAGTTGTGAGCACTGTAAAACCTCTACTATAACTAACTAAAAATGCGCGTTCCGCCAAGCCAAATTTCCCTCTGGAACAATAAAGTATTATCTTATGTTATCTTAACTTATCTTATCTTACCCTTATCTTATCCTTGTCTTATCTTATCTTATCTTATCTTATCTTATCTTATCTTATCTTATCGTGCATGAGGGTTTAAAATGATATTGTCGCAGTACAGCTTTTTGTCTGTGGATGATGGGGCCTGTGTGTGTCAGGTATGTGCTGAGAGAGCTAACAATTGTGT
>NW_004797851.1:454803-457198 GCF_000002075.1 Aplysia californica
GGTGTGTGTGTGTGTGTGTGTGTGTGTCTGTGTGTGTGTCTGTGTGTGTGTCTGTGTGTGTGTTTGTCTGTGTGTGTGTCTGTGTGTGTGTCTTTACGTGTGTCTGTGTGTGTGTCTGTGTGTGTGTGTGTGTGTTTGTGTGTGTGTGTTTGTCTGTGCTGTCTTTCTTTTTCACTCTCTCTCTCTCTCTCTTACTCACTCTCTCCCACTCTCTCTCTCTCTTCTATTTTCTCTCTCTTCCTGTGGGTCGTTGGCGGGTGCTCTGGTGTGGTTTGCTCCTTCTTTCCTATCAAAAATCTGTCTTCTTTATCTCCCCTCCTCCTTTTTTGTGTTTGTTACTCACTTGTAACACCTCTAATCTTCGGCACTTATATGACCTTATTGTGTTGCAAGTGCCGTAAAACTCTTACTAAAACTAAACTAAAATCTCTCTTCCTCTCTCTCTCTTTCTCTCTTCCTCTTTCACTCTCTCTCTCTCTCTCTCTCTTTCACTCTCTTTGGATCTCTCTCACTCTCTCGTGGATCATTCTCTCTCTCACTCTCTCCCACTCTCACTATCTCTCACTCGTTCTCTATGTATATGTGTGTTTGTATGTGTACATGTGTGTGAGTGTGTATGTTACGTTTTATCATGTCAACTCAGCGCATGCAAATGTTCCTACAAATCTAACGCATCTCGTGCATCATCCTGAGTGTCTTCTAACTCCTCTGTTACTGTGTATGGTTGTATGCGAGACTTTGTCTTCCCGGCGACAAACATTACGACTGTCCTTTATTTTTTTAACGACTAGCTAGAGAAAGCCACAAGTAGGTCCTACATCTTGACTTACCCTCTGTACTATTAGGTTGTCTGTATACTCTTCTCTTTTCAACCACTGAATAATCGTTAATGTGTCATAGCCTATACCCAAACAAACTGTTGTTATTTCTGCACGCTGTTACTAAAAGAAACCAAACAGGGAAAAGAAAACGTTCTTTCAGGAAACATCACCTTACTGGTGAAACAGTTAAACACTCCACTATTGTGCGCACAAAACGTGAGTTTCATTCCCGAAAGGGGATGAGTTTCTTAAATGGTGGTTTATTTTTTTTAGTTTTATTTTGTTTTGTTTTATTTTTTCATTGAGTATCTCGTCCCGCCTGCTAGGATGCTATATTTCACTCAGTCCTAGTAGGCACTGGCGTGCAAGGTCGGTCGAAACCCCACGTCCTCTAGATTACCTTAACTGTGTGGATGTGAGCGTAAAACACTTGCAATAAAACAACACACTATAGAGCGGTCAAAAATTCGTGGTGCAACTTTTCCTTAAATATCTCTTTAACGGGTGAATCAATGTCATCCATACTTTGCACAGCAGTTTGTCTCAATTTATCTTAACTAAATCATATTTTTCCAGAACAGCTGGGGCTAGATTAAAAAACTTTTCTTCGTAAATTTATATAAAATACTTGAAATCTCTGTCACACGTAAAGTGGTATTGTTCACAGCACTTCCCGCTTCTCACACACATTTTGATTACGCATATGACCTACGTCACAGCTTATCAATGACAATTTTTACTTGCATAACTTGTTACAAGAAATTATTGTTATAGTGAACACATCTTTGTACTAATGGCTCTCAAAACACGCGTTCAATAAGCATAATGTCCCGATTAGAAAAACTTGACGGACTTGCTATTAAAAGCAATATTGCCCAAGCTGTAAGCATTTAAAAATCTGTAGAAACCACCCACTTGGATTTTTTATTAGTATTTATTAAGGAATTTTCTAGAATACAACTTGCAGGTGTTTACAAAAGTATTGATCCGTTGAGAGAAATTGACACAAGTCACTGTGCGAAAATTGGAGAACCTATTTAATAGTATGTTCTATAGTTGAGAAGATATTTGACAATGAGGCGCACCACGAAAATTTGACCGCACTACAATCCCAGGAACCACCTGCTTGTGGTGATATGTGCCTTTGTGAAGGCTAGACCAGACGGTGACAACAGCTTTGACCTAGTTCTGGAGATGGTCCAGGTGAGTGGTGCTCAATGTTTGTGTCTTGTCTGTCTGTCTGTCTGTCTGTCTGTCTGTCTGTCTGTCTGTCTGTCTGTCTGTCTGTCTGTCTGTCTGTCTGTCGGCCTTTGTCTTTCTCTGCCTGTCTCCTTCTGTTTCTGTCTCTATCTCTGTTTCTCTCCCTCTCTCTCCCTCTCACTCCCTCACTTCTCCCCCCTCCCCTCGTCTCTCTCTCTCTCTCTCTCTCTCTCCTTCTGCCTCTTTTTGTGCCTCTGTCTGTTTGTTCCACTCCCCTCTATCTATCTATCTATCTATCTTCCTTCAATGAATGAGGTGTGTTCTATCTATCTATCTATCTATCTATCTATCTATCTATCTATCTATCTATCTAT
>NW_004797851.1:460274-461555 GCF_000002075.1 Aplysia californica
CACTTTTGTTTTAACTACTTAAAAGTAGAGTCATGTATTCCAGTCTAGCGCATTTAAAGATAGTAAATCCCCATAGGAGCCTTTGAATTCAGTTTTTTGTCTCTCCTGCAAAATTTACGAAATCGGAGTTGGACGGTTAGAATTCTCCGCCGACGAAAAGCTCCCCCCCCAAAAAAAAAAACATATATCGTCCTTATCTCCCGTCCTTTTTGTGTTTGTTGCTCCCTTGCTACACCACTAATCTTCGCCCTTATATGTATATATGTCCTTATCGTGTTGCAAGTGGCATCTGTGGCCGAGTGGTTAGGCTACCGTGTGGGTTCGGGGTTTCGAGCCGCGAGCCCGACGTTGTGTCCTTGGGTAAGGCATTTTACACAAATGTTCCTTACTTCACCCAGATGGGAATGGGTACCCAGCCCTGGACAGCGAAAGATCTTGTCAGTATGTTAGTGTTTTAGCGCCCATAAATGGCTGCTTGCACTGTATGCTTCCCAGGAAGTTGAGGTTGTTTCAGAATGCTCTCAGGTCTGCTAGGGTAATAGTATAGATTGTGAAGGGCATAGAGCTTGCTGCTGAGTGGGGATTTGTGCATACAGATTTCCATTTATTATTATTTAGTGCGGTAAAACTCTTACTAAAACTTCAAAAGTATACAACAATGTCCCCTGACTATGGCGTGCCGCCGTTCCCCCAGCAATCGGACCTGGCGGTGAGGGCCGAGGTGTGGCTAGGCCTGGGCTACAAGATGGTCACAAAGACGGACGAGTTCCCCTCCAAGTCGGGCAGGCTTTTCTGCTTGAACATGGTCGGGACGGTCTTCATAGACGGGCCCAATGGATGTCTGCCGGGTACGTGCGTGCAAGCTGGTCAAACTCATGAGGGCATAATAATATGTTAGGCATAGTGGTAAAATCAGGCGCTCGTCAAGATAACATAAAATGGACATAAACATTCGTTCTCTCTTTATTCTTTCATTTATGTATCAGTGTTATCTTATTTGAGAAACGTAGATAGAATGTATTCCGCCCCAAACTCATTTGTTGTGAATACAGGATAGGACATTAAAATACCTGCACTGAACTTATTTCATTGTAAGATGGAAAAAGTTGGTACATTTTTTTTTTTCTTGCGTGGATCACTGCAGTTTCATGTTTCATTGACTGGCCCTTGAATAAACCTACTTTAATGGGAAAAAACCCATCGTAATAATGCTATTGCAATGCACACACACAAAATCTGTACCCCTGGATGTAATCCTATCTAATGTTGCATGCCCCCCCC
>NW_004797851.1:461655-464304 GCF_000002075.1 Aplysia californica
CTTTCCCCCACCTCCATCACACATCAGAACAGTCAAGTAGCATAATTTAATAGCTGACAGGTTGGTCCGTTTCTTTCTTTACGTTGCAGAAAGGTTTTTGAATGTTCCAGCACAACTATGTAGGCTTACTAACATTATGTGTCGCGACGTGGTGGAATCAGGCGCTCGTCAATTTTTTGGCATATGGTGTTATTGGTATCATCTTAAAGCATGTGTATCTGTCTTGCTTGTCATGAAAAAATATCCTTCTACGTTGAATGGAAGCCGAGACATTTGAGGTTTGAAGGAGGTCAGGGTCGCTTCATATCAGAGGTAAAATTTGCCTGAAAAATGGCCGCCAAAGTTTGGTAACTTCTATAGCTTAAGAGTCCTTGGAAACTGAAAATTGACATTAAATTTGTATGCCTTAAATCCATGTTTTTCAGTAAAATCCACATAGAAATGTGTTTTTAATTGGATATACAAGATGTTGAGCCGAAACATAAAAAAAGGAAATTAGAAAAAAAATTGCCCGACGGTCAGAACATTGCTAATTTCTCTAGTTTCATTATTTTGACGAGCGCCTGATTTCACCACGATGCCTCACATATTTATGGTGCTCTTTAGTGCGCGCGGCTGTCTTTTCCGTACAATAATAATTATTGTCTATCAAGCAAGGTGGTGATTCCAATGACAGCTCGGAGGGCTTTCTATCCCTTCAACATTTACTTACAGGATGGTAAATACTCGCTGGGTGGCTGTTTTCAAGCTGGAGGAAAGTGGTGCATTATGGCCGCTCGTTTTGTCCGTCTGTCTGTTCGTCCCGGTGGCATTTGGCCGGACTCCATTAAAGGATTATAGTTGTTGTGGGTTTTTTGGCTTTCTTTTTGGTTTTGTTTTGGTTTTTTTGGTTTTTTGTTTTTTGTGTGTGGTCCATTCGTCGTCTGGTTTTCTAATCGTTTTTGTGTTTTGTATTTTTCTTTGGGGGGAGGGTGGTGGCATTGGGAGAACATAGGATTGGGTGGGATAATGTTGGGGTGGGAGTATGGACGTAAGGAGTGGTGTGGATGTGGGTGAGGAGTTGGATTTTTCTTTGGGGGAGGGGGGGGGGGCGTATAATTACTTTTGATACCTTTTGCACATATCGGTTTTGACGGTCACAAGGAAAGGATGGAAATACTTGTTAAAATGTCTCTCCCATCTGACAAACAAATTACGTCCCTTGCTTGTTTGTTGGTTGGTTTTTATACGTGTTTTTTTCTGTTCCTATCTTTTGTCTGTTTGTTTTTGTTGCATTTTACGTTGGAATGGTTTTTCCACAAAACTGTGTGCCCTGGCACGTTATACAAGCAGCTACTCACCTTGCACATTCGTGTTTTCCTGTACTTTACACGCCGCCACCACAACGGCAGCCTTGTTTCATCAAGTCCCATAGACTTGTACCTTAGATCGCACACTGTCATGGCTGCCCGCTGCTCTTCACTCTCTAATTTTTAAAAATTGACAAGAATTTTTTTTAAAGAATTAATTTGCTGCGAAGCTTACCTGCCATGGCCGGCATCATTATGCCTATCAAAGAAGGGCAGAACACAACCTTGATATAGTCGAGTGTGGGTGGCAGTTTTCACCCTTGCCCTTCATTTGGTCCAAATTGAGTCAAAATGGAGGTTGGTGGGTGCTCTTTCCTGTCAAACATCTATCAACGCTTCTCCTCCTTCTCTTTTGTGTATGCTACACTCTTGTAACACATAATATATTCTTCGGCACTTATATGACCTTATTGTGTTTGCAAGTGCTGTAAAACTCTTACGAAAATCAAAATGGTGGGATCAACAGTGAACCGAAAATACACCAAAGTGCATCATATTATAACGCAATTGTGTAAAAAACATTTTTGATTAAAAATAGTCAAAACAACAACAACAGCAACAACAACAATAACAACAACATCCCACCCACACCCCCTAAAAAAAACCCCAACAAACCAAACCAACAAACCCATACAGCTGATAAGAAGATCAACAATAACATAAGGAAAAAAAATCTCGCAGAAAGCTCCCACCAGCACCCGTCCCTGAGTTTGTCGCTGTGTCCTCAGCCCAAGGCAGGTCTGGGCAAGAAGGCCCAGGGGAAGAAGAAGGACGAGAAGGCGGCGGAGGTCCTGCCTGACCTCACCGTGGAGATAGAGGCCTTCCCGTGCAAGCGGGCCGGGTCAAGGGTCAACGGCAAGGACGTCGTCAAGTGGAAGATCTACCTCAACACGCCAGACGTGTGGTATGACAGTCATGTGGCACTCAGGGAAAGGGATGGTGAGTGGGATAGTGAGGGATGGTGAGGGATGGTGAGGGATGGTGAGGGATGGTGGGGGATGGTGAGGGATGGTGGGGGGATGGGATGGTGAGAGATTGTGGGGGATAGTGAGGGATGGTGAGGGATAGTGAGGGATGGTGAGGGATGGTGGGTGGACTGGGGCAGGGATGGTGAGGGATGGTGGGCGATGGTGAGGGATGGTGAGGGATGGTGAGGGATGGTGATGGATTGTGAGGGAACATGGTTGTTTCCACGTCTGTTATCCGTCTCTACGTTCTTTAAAACAGTAACTCCGGATTGTATCCCTCGTGTTATCTGTCTCTGTCATATCTCTCTCTCTCTCTCTCTCTCTCTCTCTCT
>NW_004797851.1:465011-467190 GCF_000002075.1 Aplysia californica
GTGATGATAATGATGATGATGGTGATGATGATGATGATGATAATGATGATGAAGATGTGACAGCAGTTGTTTTGGGGTTTTTTTTTGGTCATCTTATGTTATAGTTGAGGTCGTGTTTTGCTATTTTTATGTTGCTATTGTTGTTAGTGTTGGTGTTGCTGTTATTGTTAGTGTTGGTGTTGCTGTTGCTGTTGGTGTTGGTGTTGCTGTTGTTGTTAGTGTTGGTGTTGCTGTTGTTGTTAGTGTTGGTGTTGCTGTTGTTGTTAGTGTTGGTGTTGCTGCTGTTATTGTTGTGCAATTGTGATGCTGTTTCTCATGTTGTTTCTCAGATTGTGATGTTGTTTCTCAGATTGGGATGTCGTTTCTCAGATTGTGATGTTGTTTCTCAGATTGTGATGCCATTTCTCAGATTATTATTTTGTTTTTCAGATTGTGATGTTGTTTTACAGATTGTGAAGCGCTGGTTCGTGGACAACATGGACTCAAATGACCGCGGCATCCTCCGACTGCTGCATGTGCTGGCCGTGCTAGAGCTCACAGAGGTCCTGGACAAGTGTATCAGTCTGCTCAAGATCTAGTAAGTTCTTCTTCCTCGCCAGTCTCCTCAAGATCTAGTGAGTCTCCTCAAGATCTAGTGATATCTCTTCTTCCATCAGTCTCCTCAAGATCTAGTGAGTTCTCCTCCTCCTCCAGGCTCCTCAAGATCTAGTGAGTTCTCTTCCTTCCTCCCCAGTCTGCTCAAAATCTAGTGAGTACTTTTCCTCCATTATCAGTCTCATCAAGATCTAGTGAGTTCTCTTTCTTCGCCGTTATCACAGACTTGTTGGTGACGACGTGTGGAGACATTGTGTTGTAAACTGGCCGAGAACTCAAACTCAAATATTGGGCCACCCAACTAACCGGGGATGTGGCTGGACAATTGAGAATAATTAGGAGCTTGGCTGTTAGACTGAATCTAGTTAAAGTAAAAATGTGAACAAGAATGGCGTAGGGAAACCCGATCAGAATCCGTAGATTATATCCACGTTTAGTGCCAGTGTATAACTGTACTTCATTATCGCATCCTTATTGATTTATTGTTGGCTAGGCACTCTACGTAACTCACCGGGAGATACAAAAGTTTTTGTGGACTATTTTATGTTGGATCTCCCAGGGAAACTCATGAGGGTCCTGGTTAGACAGCCACTGTGACCGTTTTGTGACAAGACTAGATTAGTTTAGAAATTGTTCTGGCATTTGCTACAACACACACATAGTCTGTTAAATCACCACGAAGTCACATGATTATTGTGTTCTGTCTAGCCGGGACCAGTCGCAGAGGGTGGATCAAAATTTAGATGGGGCTCAGGTTTCGTCCACTTCTTTACCACCAAATAGCAACCAATACGCCCTAAACATTACGGATTTTCTATACTCACGGCGAGCCACGGTATTTTGAGAACCGTTCAAACGAGAAGAGTAACCTTTGTCTTCTGTCTCTTTGTTCTAAGTTAGATTCTTTTGGATGAAAAGGTTGTCTTAAAAGTGGTTCGACGTGATTTATAATTTTTCAATCTCAGCGGCACAAACACAAAACTTACACACTCAGCACTTCAAACATATTCCGTCTATGAGCTGGATTAGTTGACCGTGTAGTCGTCGAATGTACAACGCACCTAACAAAGGTCCAATGACCGCGTAGGTATCTGTGCCACTGGGGGAAAGTTTGACGTTAGCTTTCACTCCATTGTCAGAGCTAGGAGAACGTGAGCCATCCGTAGTGTTCTTTTCCCCAGTCTTCTACCTTTTTTTTACTAGAAGAATTTCATTACGAAGGTCCGTGGGAATGGGCTCATCCTGTGCTGAGCCCTAAAGACATTTGATTGGCTGTTAGATTACTATAGTTGTAAGCAGAGACAACAGCGATTGGATAAGCGAGCAAGCTGCCAAGTTGATCACTCTGTGTTCATTGCGGGCGACCTTAACGGTTTAACCGCTTATTTTGTTATTTAAGAAACTGTCATTTACTTTGGGATAGAGTTGAGGGGGGATGGGAGGGGGGCTCAAGCCTCACTACCCACTGCCACAGGCCAGGACAAGACACTAAACGTCACAAATTAGAAATGACCCCAAAGTGATCTTTCTTTAGCTCACCTGTATCAATATTAATAGGGTTTTCAGCCCGGTTGATAGGCGGGCG
>NW_004797851.1:467828-470084 GCF_000002075.1 Aplysia californica
ATGTGTGTGTTTGTGTGTGACTGTGACAGCAAAGTGGAGCTACAGTCGGAGCAGAAGAAGCCGCGGTACCTCAAAATGCTCTTCCACTGGGTGCAGGAAACGAAGATGACGGAGCGTAGTCTGATGAGGCTGATAGGTAAGTCATTGGACGTTTTTCTGGCCTCTGTGTATGTCAAGACTTACTTTACTTTACTTTATCCGTCCTCTTGTACCTCTAGGGCGTAGAGGGGACAAAGAGTTTCCTGTCTTTAGCAAGTTTGATGGCCTGGCTGGGTGGGATATTGTATTTTCTTAGGGTATCCTTCACACCCTGGATCCAGGTCTTTCTTGGTCTTCCTTTTGCCTTGTACCCTGATACTTTCCTGTAGTAGTCTTTACTGGCAAGCTGGTGAGGTGCCATACGAGTGAGATGTCCAAACCACCTAATTGTTTGCGTTCGGATGTAGTGGAGGACAGGTGCTGTTCCCACCATGTCTCTGATCTTGTTGTTTCTGACCATGTCCCGTCTGGTTTTGTTGACGGCTCTCTTAGACATCTCATCTCGCAGGTGGTGTGTATCGATGGGGGCGCAAAACACATGTTTTACATCGTGGTGAAATCAGGCGCTCGTCAAAATAATGATCTAATACTAGACAGCATTTGTATAGGGTAGTGTCTACGTTCTCTAACGTTAGAGAACGTGGACACTTTGTCTATATTCTCTAATATTAGTAGAGAACCTACAAATAGCTCACTCGCTCTATCTAACATGGAAACGAGTCGACATTGCTGCTTCCACAGTGCTTACAATTTATTTTCGCAAGCTATTAAGTTTACTTTCGCGAAATTAAAATGCTAGCGAAAGTAAAGCTGTCGCGACGTTTAAACCTCTAACAAGCAACCAACACCTTCTATCATTCCGTCGAGATGACACCTTCCCCCTCCCCCTTTTCATAATAATATGTTGTAGGCCAACACTTTTCACCCAAGGAAGGTGCACTCTGATGCCCCCCCCCCTAAAACTTTGAATAAGTCACTGAAGATCAGGCCGTCTGCAATTAGTATTTAAAGATAGCTTGCAGTTTGCATGCGAATTCGTATTCTCACCTCAACGCCAAGGTAGGCCTATGTGATACAACGTGAGAGACCATAAATGATACCAAATGCACATGTGTGGAAAAACATTGCCGATTTGGTGTGTGATGTGACATCACTGTCATGAAATTAAATCACGTGGGTCAAGGTCAAGTCAGTCATACCAACGCTAGGTCTACGGTAGGCCTAGATTTAGTGCATGAAATAACCCAATTCAATGAGTGGACTGGTGGACCTATTTGATGTAGATCTAACGACACAACATAATGTAAACCAATTTGAAAAAGAAAAAGAAAGATTGAAAAGTAGACTAGCCTTATCCGGAAGTTCAAATAGGGCCCTACAGGCTTAATAATATTGTTACTTTTTTTTATTCGTTAGAGAAGGTAGACAGGTTGTATACATTCTCTAACGTTAGAGGACGTAGACACCTCCTTTGTACAGCGCATATGGCAGCTCAACTGCAAGCTCTATGTGCTTTACACTGTATTAGTACCCCAGCAAACCATAGAACACTCAGAAACATTCTCATCCTCCCAGGAAGCATACAGTGCAAGCTGCTGATTAAGCGCTCAAACACTTACAAAATGACAAGATCTTTAGCTGTATCTTTCGCTGAATAATGAAATATAGACAATCATTTTTTTTCACCCGATTTTTATGGGAACTGTTTTTATTGAGTATCTTGTGGTCTTTCTACCAAGACGCATCCCTCTCATCTCTGGTTGGCACGGCAGGCAGTGCTAAATTGTGTCGAAGGAGGCATAAAACACGTTTTTGTCAATACTTTGTTTGTTTCTGTTTTGGGCTCATTGCCTTTAATTCCTCTTCAAAACACATTGCCGTATGGATCTTTACAAAAAATGTACATTTGTAAGTTTCCAGGACGCACCATCTTCTGAAGTCACCAAACTTTGATAGGTCGCATCTACTTGCTAACTTTACCCAAGACACCTGGTGGCCCTACCTCTTTCTATTGCAAATATCTCAACTTTTGTTCGAGATAAAAGGGTATTTTTTTCATCCAAAGTAAGGCAAATGAAGAGGCTTAAAATTATACAAACAATTTCGTATGCCCAAAAATTTGACTAGTGCCTGATTATGCCATGCATCGACGCATATATACGATCTATCTATCTATCTATCTATCTATCTATCTATCTATCTATCTATCTATCTATC
>NW_004797851.1:470642-473539 GCF_000002075.1 Aplysia californica
ATGATGATGATGATGATGATGATGATGATGATGATGATGATGATGATGATGATAATGATGATGATGATGACAACGAAGCTCCCCCACGTCCCCAGAGCCGGATATCCTGCAGCCTATCTCCGACATCTACCTGCTCCTGCTGGCTAACCTCCTGCCGGGAGACGCGACCTTCGACCTCGGGGCCAGCATGGAGGTGGAGGAGAACGTGCTGTACACGGTGGAGAATGAGGAAAACATTATGGACCCCAGCTACAAACCTTTCCGGGTTGGTCGTCCTAGTGTGACTTTTCCTTTTGGTCCCTTGTCCTGATTTTGGTGCCGGTATTTGTATATGCTGACGTGGTGCAATTTGCTATGCTTGAGAAACAACAACAAGAAGAAAGGGAATTATTTAGTCTGTGATGATGATGATGATGCTCATGAGGAAGCCCACGAGACGAAACGTTGAGCTGTGTCCATTAAACAAATTTTAAACATTTTATATTGCTATGTTATTCTGTCTGAAATTCAAACAAGACTCTCCCTCCTACCCTGCTTTCTAAACAATGATGATGTGATGACGACGATGATGATGATGATGATGATGATGATGATGATGATGATGATGATGATGATGAATCCTGATGTGACCTACTTTTTCTGTCCACCAGCGAGCTTCTCAAATGTTTCGAGCTCATAAAGTGAAATCTTTCAGAAAAGAGAAAAAAACTGGTTCATTCTTTTTTAAAGTTGTAGCAAAATTGAGGGCAAGCGAGGCAGGGGTAGTCCCAGAACAACATACTTAGGGAACCTAAACAAATGGGTAACAGGGAAAGATCAGGGAAACGTAGCTTTTTGAGAGCATCTGAGCAAAGTAATGAATGGAAAACCTTGATCGCCGATGTCTGTCGCAGATCTGGCACTGGATGATGATGAGCCTACTTAGACTGTGTTTCTGTACCCAGTCTTGACCCCGGGTCATTTTGTTGAGATTTCAGGGTTCCCAACCCATTTCGCTCCGTCAGTTCGGAGATGGACATTAACTTCGGCTGTCATGCCTCTTTAAGTAATGTAGCAGCGTTAAAACAGACTGTATCTGTACGACAAAAACCGTCTTTGATTGACTGCCCCGAGTGCTGGCGACGTTGTGTCCTTGAGAAAGGCACTTTACACGACTTTCCTATTTGGCTCGGTTCTTTTGAAGATGGACGTTATATTCGGAGGTCCTGCCTCTTAAATAACCTAATAGTGCTGATAGAGGCGTTGACCCTATACCATTCCGCCATACTTATAGTGCAGATAGAGGCGTTGAACCTATACCATTCGCCATACTTATAGTGCAGATAGAGATGTTCAACCTATACCATTCCACCATACTTATAGTGCAGATAGGGGCGTCCAACCTATACAATTCCCCAATGTTTTCCCCCCAGGTGCTGGTCAAGTCCCGGCAGAAGAACGACGAGCCGATCCACTACATCATGCTGCTGGTTGAGATGGTTAAACAGTTGGAGCTGCCAGAGGCGCGTGCCTTTGTGGTCAAGGAGACGCGCAAATGGTGAGTCCAGGCGGCCACTCAAGTGCACTGGTGTGCGCTGGGTTTTTGTTTCACCTTTTCTGCTTAAAAAAAACATTTTTCTATTTCAGACCACAGTGAGTCATAGCAAGCAGCCAATAATTTTGTCATCCAAGTTTTCAACATCACAAAAACTTCCGTGTAACTCCGTTCCTATTTAACATATTTGCATAAATTAAACAACAAACTGAATTAGCAATATAACATATATAATAATTATCATTTGTATAGCGCATATATGTACACACACACGCTCTCTCTCTCTCTCTCTCTCTCTCTCTCTCTCTCTCTCTCTCTCTCTCTCTCTCTCTCTCTCTCTCTTGTGAGCATGAACAGCCTTAATCTTTCTACATATACAGCAAACTCTTATGAGTTTTACACTATATCACTACCCCAGCAGACCCCAGAACACCCAGAAACCCTCTCGGCGTCCCAGGAAGCACACTGTGCAAGCAGCCGATGAGGGTCTCATTTCCGTTTTAAAATTTTGACTAACCCGCTTTTGTCCCAGCACGTTGCCGGCCCACATATAATCGATTACTGGTGTTTTCTCCTCCTCTTTTATACCAAAGATCGTACATGACAGGAGGGTTCATTCCTCTCTTTGAGTCTCGTAAAAAAGTGTCCTCAAAATCCAGTGGCGCCCTCTTCGAAAAAGCGCTGATTTTGCGAACAGAGTTACCCTACTAGTGAGAAAAGCAATAAAAGCAATACTAACAAGCTGCGCTATTCTTCTCCTTCTTCTTCTTCTTCTGAGTGCAGCGCCATCTGAACCAACGTGCGGACTTCCGCGGACACCTTTTTGGGCTGAGTGAGCAATCTTGTTATGTACGATCTTTGCTCTTATATAGACTTAACAATCAGTAGAAAGATCCTCAGCGACATTTTGGAGAGAGCAACGGAGCATCAATGGACATGTTCAGAATGCAGGGATGTTGCTTCCTGAAACAATGAGCAATGATCAATGAAGCAGAACAGTGTCTTTAGAAAACGAACTGAATAGAAATGAATCATCCAAGCAGTAAACATGCAGTTTTATTATTGATAAGTTGGAATTGCTGCGATTTTGTAGTCTTGTTATGACAGTAAACAGCGGACTGATGCAGTGAACCACCTGTAGATCTGACACCTGAAAACGTTTAAAGACAACCAGAGACTGACTTTGTTCCATTCTTTTGCTTTTGTTTAATTGTGGGTAGTTGAAGGGTGTCAGTGGTAGATTCTCTTCCTTTTCTTTCCCTTGTTACTGCTGACTGCCTTGCCTTCTTTTTTCCCAAGTGTTAAATGAATGTGTATTTTGTCACTGTACTATCTGTCATCAAACTCAAACCCCATTCAAACC
>NW_004797851.1:474978-477168 GCF_000002075.1 Aplysia californica
GGGGGGGGGTGGTGTGTTTTTGGGGGTTATGATGTTCCAACCTCCTGGCATTTGATGTTCCAGTGGTATGAAAACGTTGAATTGAAGACCCCTGAGAAAATCATAATATAATTGTGTCGACAGATTTGCCACTTCCCCCAGCGTGAGTGATTGGCGGGTGCTCTGGTGTGATTTGCTCCTTCTTTCCTATCAAACACCTATCATCTTGTTCTCTCCTCCTTCTTTTTCATATTTGCTACTCTCTTGAACCGCCCCTAACTTTCAGCACTTACATGAACTTATTATAATATTGCAAGTGCCGTAAAACTCTTACTAAAAACTAAAACTTTCCCCAGCACTGTAGTACTTAGACAGGAGAGATTTCTGTGACTGAGTAAAAACTCGGGACACCGTTCTGATTATATATCGCTGGGTGGACGTACGGCTGGAGAGACCAGCAAGGGAGCTACTGGGTGTGGCAGTGGGTGTAACAGGGGGTGTGGCAGTGGGTGTGACCCTGTGTTCGCCCCCCCCCGCCCCCTGGCTTGGAGAAAAACACCACTCATGAGTGGCTAGCACTAGCAGGTTGTTACTCTGTCAACGACGCTTGGATTGCGCTCACTTCAAGGAGTCACCAAGAACACTTGGACTTTCATCATGTCTTTTCCACCGTATATTTTTGTTCTGCTTGTTTGTCACTAATCTCATCTCTCTCTCTCTCTCTCTCTCTCTCTCTCTCTCTCTCTCTCTCTCTCTCGTACACAAACACGCAGTCCCCCCACAAAGAATGGGGTACGCAGCGTCATCAACCCGACGACCAGTAATCACAGGTCTACAGTAGAGATTACCTGTTTTTTACCTGGGACCCTAGGGAGCCTCACCAGGCTATTGCGTCAAGGAACGAGAAGTCGTGTAATCAAGACCAAACGTCACACCATGCCATGCCATTACCTTCGTTTACACCTCGCTGTCATGGTAACCTCCTTAACCCCCAGCATGGCTGTTGCGTTAGGGGATAGCTTTATATAATGGGAGTTGAAGTAGAGTTAAGGTAAGGTCAATGAACGTCTATTTACAACAGGGCTTAAGAATGCCATGCCAGTAACACTCTAAAGTGTCGCACGTTTCGCCTTAGTAGTTGGCATACGACCACAGCGCGTGTGTGAAACACTTGACGAAATCTGTGAGTGGCTCTCCTAGACATCCGCAAAAAGGCGTTCCAATTTCTATGACCATACAGTTGAGACGCACGCCTAGGGTCATTTTGTACCCCGGGGTTGTATTCTTCGCATTTTAGAATACTTCTAGTACGAAGATTTCTTTGAAACTTTCAGTATTTCTCGAAAAATCATTTTGACAGACTGCTATGCAAAGCGAACGGATAGGATAAACGAGTAAATTTCCTCTTTGGAAAGTTGAGGCACAGAGTTCCCCACGTCGTATGGATACGATAGCAAAACACAACGTACAGATAGGGTTAAGTCACTGATGACGCTCATTCTGGTCAACTGACAAAGCTTGAAGACGCCGTGATTTGGACACTCTAGGGGAAAAAGGGAGCTTAACTTTATTTTTCATATAGATTTTATAGTTTTATTTTTTTTCTGAAAATTGTAACGTTCAGGCAACAATATGCGTATTCTGAAATATGCAGATATCGTGTCGCCGATGTGTGTGTTTGATGGTGTGAAATGTGCTACAACTTTCCTTCTAGTTCACTGCTGGACCGGTTGTGTATTCGCTACGTCTTTTAAGGGTTAATTTTGATCAAAATGCAGGCGACTGAGATCTTGTCAACGCATTTTGTTCTGTTGAAAAAATAATATTTGTGCTGTATTGCTAAATAAAAAACGACAAAGACAGCTACAATTTAATAAGTACGTTATTTATTTTTAATCGACCGTCTGAAATATATTAGGACTGCTATTTCATGATGTCATCTCTAATCTAATTTTAGGGATAGTGTGGGCTTATTCCTTCAATTTATTTGAACCAATCAAAATTGGTTGACACTCTCTTGATATCAAATCTCTACCGACGTTATCGAAAATAAATGACCGCATCACCCATTTTAAAAATGATTTTTTATTTCGTTTTTCGACTCTTTCTCCAACTAGATCTGATCTTCTTTCTGTCATCTCTCTGACTCCCCTTGCTCTCCCACTGTCTGCTTCCTTTTTACACCTCCTTCTCTTCCTCTGTTTCTCTCAC
>NW_004797851.1:477332-479885 GCF_000002075.1 Aplysia californica
AAACAACAACAACCCAACAACAAACAAACAAACAAACAAAAAACGAACAAACAAACAAAACAAAAACCCAACAACAACAAAACCCCAAAACTTGTCTTTCTCCGGGAGCACCCTCGAACGACAATAAAGCTTTGATTTACCACCCCACCCCCCACCCCCTCCCCAAAAGCAAGATAAATAAATAAATAAATAAAATAAGCCCCCTTGTATCGGAACGTAACAAATTTGTCGGAAACAGAAATATTTCATGCAATTATGGACCCAGGTCAGTGGCTGTGTTTGCCTCAGTCGCCGTCACTCGAAACTCTGTGTATTTTTGGACGCTTAGAGAAAGATGACCCGCCTCTTAAATGACATTTAGAGTTGAAACAAGTGTAAAACCAGTACATATACCCTAACATATACTTATAGGAATAAAATCAAAATCTATGACCAATCTACAATAATATAGTGTAAAGTGCATAGAGCCTGCTGTTGACCGGGGATATGCGCTATACAAATGCTATTTATTATTATCTACCTAAACATCAAGTGTGAGAAAAAAATCTTAGCCCCAACACTACAACTGACAAAAAAGATCTAACACTTGTAAGAGGACGCTCACAGAAGACTCACATGATACATTTTTCAACGCGTCAAGTTTGAGTGAAGAGAAGCTCGTCGGCTCAACAACGATAACTTAGTACAGTTTTGACACATAACATTTCTTATTGACAGAAAACTCTTTGAGGTGCTAAAAGAGGGACCCAATCTTCTACAGTTTCTGAAGCACCATGGCAAAATACAACTGACTGTGACTTGTGCTAGGGTGCTCTGAAAGACTTCGTCATGTTTTGGTGATTTACGTAAATTGTTGTCCACAGATAATTCTTTGAGCTACAGAAGAGACAAACAAATCTTCCCCAGTTTGTGAAGCGTCCTCAGAGGTGGCCATGTTGGCGAGTCTGTCCCTCCTCGTGTCCACGAGCCTGCTGTCCGCCTCCTGCAGCTCCTTATTCTCGGTGTACGAGGAGGCCAGGGAGCCGAGCGACAAGAACAAGTCCCGGCCTGTGGTGGCTCTCTACGCGCTGGAGAGCACAGGTCTTCTGGACGGACGCAGCAGCTATCACGTGCGTTATCTCCGACAGATGTTTGCCCTGGCCATGGAGGACGCCTGGGCCATGTACCGGGAACACATGGACATCCGACTGAAGCATGAGGAGACTGTGTGTGGGCCCTACCGCATCGGCGCACAGGCCGCCAAGGAGTTCTACACTAGTCACGTGGACGCTTTCATTGGACCAGGTCAGTTTCACTTTCAGTTTGAGGAACTTTTTCAGTGTGGAGGCGTTTCCATCTACATTTGTACAGACAAGGGAGTTCTAAACAAAGCCATAACATATGTGAGCGTGCCTGGTGAAAGGTACCAAAAGACGCATTTGTTCGAGCCGAAATACCAGTCTTCAAAGGTTAAAAATAGAATTTTTGACAAAAACTAAGTTCCATTAAAATGAATTCTTTAGCTATTAATATATCGATATTTACAAGGACATTCTTTTACTTTGAAATACATTTTAAAGATTTTTTTTTACACGAGCGAGATATATTGCATAATCCAAAAATGTGTGAGAAAATTGGTTTTCCGAGTAAACACTGCGGATGGTTTCTCTTGTCTATTCCTAAAGTCGACCGAATGACATCGCATGCCATATCAAAATGTAGGTCATTCTCTGCCCTCTCTCATGTCGGGAAGTGCGCCTGAATCTAGAACACGTGAACAACCCGGAGTTATACCTCCGGAAAATCTTGCCTGTTTGTTTGTTATTTGTTCGTTTGTTTGTTTGATTGCTCGTTAGTTTCATTGTTTGCGTGTCGAAAATTATGGCTATGAGTTCTAAACATTATTATTAAGACGATTAGTTTATCATTAATCTACGACTTCCTAGAGAGTCTCCTGTATTATCAACGTTTAAATAACACCCCCGACCCCCAGAATAAAACAACATCCGAAAACAAAAACAAAACAATAATCAATAACCCTCCCCCCAAAAAAAAAAAACACAACCGGACTAACCCTTAACCCCTAGTGTCACTGCTATTCTAAACATTGGTCGAATCAATGAGAAATACAATGTCGTCACTGTAAACCTCTGGTAAAATAAATTCAAAGAAAAACGTAGACTAACGTGCCAACACGTTATCCTCTAAGACCTCATTAGTTCTCTTGGGTAGATCATCAATATCAGACTTTCTCACCCCACGCCGGAGTATTGGCTTCGAACAAAAGCTCCATAAGTACTTCTATCTTGGGCTATTGTTTCCACCTTTGTCCAGACGCATCCTGTCTCAATGAGGTCCAAATCTATGTCCCTCCTCCTAGCATTTGTCAGCGTTCGTTTCTTGCTCTTTTCATATGGCTTCCGCCCTAAAGTGTGGTGTGTAACGTTTGTTTTTGTTTTTTCTCAAGGCGTGTGCAAACCACTTTGAGAAAAACGGAAAATAACCAGCAAAAACTCTTAACGCTTGCAAAGTTTTTCTGAAGATAGAATGGTTTAAACAAACAAAAACCAAAAA